>NC_092367.1:7957349-8263714 GCF_030848805.1 Temnothorax longispinosus | reverse complement strand
TGGCAATCTCACTACGTCATCTAGTGATTTTTTTTCTCTTCCGTAAATCTCAAGCGCAATAATCTGGGGAATCTCGTAATTCTCGCTTCGACCAATGAGCTCCTCGCTTTCAGTCCAACTACGGCGATTGGCCGTCGCGTTGCACGTTGCTGCGACCACGTGACGTTTTACCGCGCCCACGTGCGGGACTTGCGGGAGCTGTTTCTCTGGCCGCGAGGTGCCGCGAGGCAAGGAGAGGTTAAGTGGTCCTTTATCGCGTGTAAGAATGGCCGACGCGTAAGTAAACTTGGATGGCTCGCGAAATCCGGCCGCATCAGCCGACAGCATGATTTCGCGAATGCAAAAATGTCGTACTAATAATCCTCTATGATGCATGCGTATTAGCGAATCCATATTTTTACTTTGAACGAGCGAGCAAACGGGATTGTCAGCTCGAAGTTTGCGAGTGCGTCGTCGTCCCTCACGGGACGACAATATCGTTTACTAATATACGCGTACGCCAGAATGAACTTGTTTCCTATCGATTATAAATTCACTTTACTGTTTGTATATCGCGTGAAATCTAAAAAATTGATTAAATATCGCGATTGACATAACCTAACTTTGGCGAGTGTTTACGTGGTTTATCAAACATGTGTACACTCGAGAGCCTGGCAAAGCTATTCTATACACGCTTGTTTTCCCATGCAGGAAGAAAGAAGTTGCTGTTCCTCCTCCGACCAAGAAACTGCCGGCGGTGCCGGAGTCGGTGTTGAAGAGAAGAAAACGCCGAGAGGCAGTTAAAGCTGCGCGCGTACAAATATCCATTAAGGTAATCATGTTACAACGATTCGACAGCTTATTTCCCTTCTTCTACAACAGAACCTTTCATATTTCTTCGAATAGAAAAAGGATTGTGCGACTAACTCTGATTTTTATTTTGTATTATTTTGCAGCAACGCGCAGATCGCTACAAGAAGAGGAAGCAGATCTTCAAAAGAGCTGAAGAATATGTGAAGGAATACAGGAGGAAGGAGAGGGATGAAATCCGGTTGATGAGACAAGCTAAGAACCGTGGAAATTATTACATTCCCGGCGAAGCGCGTCTTGCATTTGTCATCCGTATTCGGGGGTGAGTATGAGCATGTCGTCGCTGACGTAAGTCATGCCTATCTTTCTTACAAAGAGTCTTCAAGTTGATTCGACTCGATTGTAATGTAATCGCAATTATTCCAGTGTGAACCAAGTGGCTCCCAAGGTACGAAAGGTGTTACAGCTGTTCCGCCTGAAACAGATCAACAATGGTGTTTTCGTGAAATTGAACAAAGCTACGATCAACATGTTGCGCATCGTCGAACCGTACATCACGTGGGGATACCCGAATCTGAAGTCGGTGCGGGAATTGATCTACAAACGTGGCTTTGCCAAGATAAACAAGCAGCGCGTACCGATCACCAGCAACTCCATCATCGAGAAGAAGCTTGGTTAGTGTAAAAGCTGTTCCCTAATATTTCTGCAAATTTATCAGATCGATTGCCCGTAAAATTAACGAGACCGTGAATAGCGCACGTCATATTCTCGGAAAATAGGTCGCTGACGAATCCATGGGAGTCTCGGAAACATACGTATTCTCCTTTCCAGTTTGTCGGAAATTAATAAAGCAATTTTTGTTATCACCTGACTATATAATCGCCATAGTTAGGTGTTTTTCGAATTGATACAAAAACTGTAGTAATTTATACATATGAGTTGATATCGACTTTGCGTAACGGTCGGAGAACAATTTATCGAAAGAAGAAAATTTTATTTTCACACTTAGGTCGATCTAATATCATCTGTACCGAAGACCTGATCCACGAGATATTCACCGTCGGTCCGAAGTTCAAGTTCGCCAGCAACTTCCTATGGCCCTTCAAGGTATGCGCCCTTCAAGATATTAAAAAAAAAAAGGAAAAAAACCATGATATTTTGTACCGCGACATAGGCATGGTTGTAGATTAATCCAGAGTCTATTAACCTCCTACTATGTCGAAGAGCAATACGAGTTTTTCTTGCTGATGAATGATTTTGATATCATAAATTTAAGACGAGCTCAAACATTCTTTTCGATACTTCAAGAACGAGCATTTCGTATCTCGATCACTTTGTTCCTTCGGAAACAACGTTGCGTATCTGTATCAAAAATCATTTCTCGATGCGTTTTCCAGCTTAATACGCCAAACGGTGGGTGGCGTAAGAAGACCAACCATTACGTGGAAGGCGGCGACTTCGGCAACCGAGAGGATAAAGTCAACGAGCTCCTCAGAAGGATGATTTAAGTTTATAGAAATCTTCGTAAATAAAATCTTCGTAAATCCTCTAACTAAACTCGTGTTTCCTGTTGTCAATTATTCACATACACCTGATTAATACGTTACATATGTGCACTAGAAATAGAACAATATTGTAAAACCAAGATATCTAAAAAAAAGTACACTTATTAGTATTTGTAAAATTTCTCTTATATTAAAAATTAAAAGAATTAAGAAATCTTCAAATTCAATATTTCTGAAAGGTATCGTTGAAACGTCGCTTTTTTAATCAATATTTAATCATAAGTTCCTCGATTTGATTCGGAACAAGGAGAGCCCACTCAGCCCCCGGCGGGCACGTTATGTGCACGCCGCGAGTTGCGAGATCGATATCGCGCCATTCCCGGCCCGGCGAGGCACACGCGCGTCGTAGAACGTAACAGTAAGGTTTCGACCAATCGCGTAGCTCGATTCTTACTTCTACGTTTACAGACGGCCGAATCGAGCGACGCGCGTGGTCGAAACCTTACTCTTACTGTTACGTTCTACGGAGAAGTGTGTGTGCCCTTGCTTAAAGGATGCACGCGGGCACTCGGGCACGCAACGGCAGATACGAAAAAAAGGGGGAAAAAAACTGCATTTTTATCGCGCGATACGCCGCATTCGTACGCGATAAGTGCGTAGACTTCAATTAAGAAAAATTAAAGTGGATGACTCAGGCCACGTACGTTCCGTAACGCGCATATGCGCGCATTTTCTATAGTAATTATAACTTATAACACACGGACGACACGTATAACCTATTCGCGCTGTCCGCTCACGTTGCAAAAATGACGAGGAATCGCGAAATCGCTTCGTTATAACGACAGAAATGCAGGAATTGTGAACACTCCGCTCGGAGTATCGGCGAACGAACAGGGTAACGTGTTCGTCTTCTAACACGCGGAAGGCGCGAGTTCGCTTTTAGAGCAGTAAACGAGGTTGGACTACTCGGACCCCAATGTCACGCGTTCCACGTTCGAATCCCTTTGGGCCTCCTTTTTTTCCCCTCACTTTTTTTCCCCGTTTTATTTATCGTTACCAGAAAATATCGCGAAATAAAGCGATATTCCCAAGAACATGTGCTATAAAAAACAATAATTGTGTTACAGGTGAAATTAAACTCTCCGTTCCAATATCCCTGGGTTGAAGCATAGAGATTCAATTTTTCCAGTTGTCTCAATCCTCTTTGTATCCTGCGAACAAGAGAGACAGAGACGGAGAAAAGGGACAGCTCGTCTGACATGTCATTTAGAAGAAGTAAATGCCCGGATAGACCTAGAACAACATCCAAAGTTGACACGATGTTACCCCCTCCCGACTCTGAGCAGCTACAGGATTGTATTAATGACACAGCTCGCGGTAGGTATTCTTACTACTTTCTGTAACTCCACTTCAAGACGGCATTAATGATACCTTTAACTTTTCAATTCAAGCGTCTACTTCAAACGAAGGTATCCTGTTATCAGAAATGGATAGGAGGCAAGACGAGGCGACGGACATTCATCGGTATCCCAATGTTAAAAATAATAAATGTGGTAAGACATCCATTATTCTAGATACGCACGACGAGAATTGTTTACACAAAGATACACGGTTACTTCATACTCAGAGTAACTTGAAGGATTTCATCAATATAGGAATCAATGATCGAAGATCGGGCTGTACAGGCCGACAGATAAATATAGGGAGAGAAAATTTAGATAGCAGAAACGATGTACCTGAATCTGGTAATTCAATTGCCTTGCGCAGTGTAGCAAGCAGTGAAACCAATTTAATATTTGATTGTCTTAATGAAATGAGAAAGACATTTCTAGAGTGTACCCCAAACACATTTTCTGGAAGGAAACTGTTGTCCTCCGTTAAATGTAATAAACCGGAAACGTCGTCTGTGGAAGTGAGAGACACAGACGTCTCGGCAATATCCAGAGACAGTGGTACAAGCATTGTACATAATAATTTATATGGAGAGGACAATGTTCATTTAGTTAATAACAAGAATGTACCTGATAAAAATGAAAGGAATTTCCAGGAGGGCAAAATTAATGATCGCATATCGAGTAATTTTTTCCCATTAACTCACGATGTTAATTTGAAAGAAAAGGGAGAAACTGAGGAAGTCGGGAATCGGATAACTGCACTACCAGCTAAACCAACAAGATCACTGCCTTCGGATTTGAGAGCTTCTGTCGAAGATAAGGACGAGAAAAAGTCGATATTAGTTAAAGATAAGAACAAATTGCCAAGTTCGACGCAATCATTCACGGAGAGTATGCAATTGACGATTGCAGATAACGATCCAAAATCGATGGGAGAAAGTATAGGACTTGTAATTGAGCAACAAGTCGCACCTGACGAGGACACAAGTATGCGGAAGACGGTATCTGAAGTAATAAATGAAAACAATGAGAATGAAGCGATACATCAAGATGTGGCAAGTGAGATAAATGTGGAGAATGACGAACAAAACCCGTTACCTGTAATGCCAAATGTCAAGAGGAAAAGGGGTAGGCCTAGGAAAGTAATAAATGAAAATGATGAGAATGAAGCGACACATCAAGATGTGATGCCAAATGTCAAGAAGAAAAGGGGTAGACCTAGGAAAGTAATAAATGATTCCACGGATCAGAGCACGCTGAACAAATCGAGAGACTGCGATACGTCGCAAGAAATTCCCGATATAAGCGTTGCCGAATCTGTGACACGCAACAAAAGACGGACTAGTAAAATTAAGATTACCAGTACAAGCGACTTAAGCGACTTAAGCGATGAAAGTGATATCGCAGAAGATACAACTTTCGTCAGGAAACGAGGTCGACGACCTGGTTCTGGAGGCCGCGGTCGGGGTCGCGGTCGAGGACGCGGCAGAGGAACATCGCGAAATTCCTTAGATACCAACTACATTCCTAGATCAACACGGAAAGAGCCTGAATCAACGAAAGAGAGTAACAAGATAGATGACACAGACGCAGCTACGGATTCGAACATTGAAAACATTGAAAAAGCTGTAAGTTGCAATATATATTTTAGAGATCTCCGCTACAACATATTAAAGTTATAACGTGAATAATTTAATCAAGACTTTTACTTATAGGAACCATTGGTGACTTGTGCCAAGTGCAATAAGGAAATGCCGAAGAAACAATGGCCTTGGCATAGTTTACATCAACATAATAACATGACTTGGCGAACGGATGAGGAGCCATTGGTAATAAAATATTCGATTGCGCATTGCAGATTTTTATATTATTAATAAATATTTATACGAAAAACAAATTTGTTTATGTATACAGGATTTTGAAAATGACGAAAAATTACTAAAGAGAGTATTGACTTCTACTCTGAAGCAAAAAAAGAGCAAATTTCTGGCTTGTGAACAATGTGACGCTACGAAACGGAGTGTCAACGGTTTTATATCACATCTGCAATTTTGCGGTAAATCCGAAAAAGTAAGCGCAAAAAAGCCTACTTGTTGCGTAACATATATTATGACATGTGGCATTTTACTAAAAGGTTTCTCACCTATCTTATTGCGTTAGGAAAGGGAAGCGTTAATGGTGACATGTCCCATCTGTGAAGCAATTATGATGCCTTCCTCTGTGGAAGTACATGAACGTTTCCACAGGCAACAAGAACATAGTAAAATTAAAGAAGCAAATTTACTAATGGAAAAAACTAAACGGAAAGCGGCAGAAAAGTAGGCACAAAATTTCAATTAAAAATTACTTAAATTACGGTTACTAATAAAGCTATATGTATACATATATTACACGCATATATTTTGTAATTACAGAGCGGTACCAAAGATATTGGAACTCACCGAATCCTTGAAAGAGAAAAATCTAAGCATGGTAATGAATATAAATTCCAATTCACGTTTATATATTAAAATTTTATCTATTTGTCATTTATCATATATATAATATGTATGTTAATATACTGTTAATATATTTAGGACGATGTAATAATACAAACGTCCGAAAAGAAAAAAATACCAAGCACTTGGAAAGTTATGTGGGAAAAGGAATTAGATTCAAACGGTATCGCGTCTTGTAAACAAATAAGATGCACTTTCACGTGCTCCTCTTACGAAACTATCTGCGAACATTACAGTCAATGTGATTTCGCACCACAAGAGGTACGTATCGTATTTCATAATTTTTATTACACTTGAAAGAGTGATGAAATATATGAAAGAACAATATTTCTTTCTTTTCTAGAATTTCATGTGCAGTATTTGCAAATTTGCCGCGGATTCTAGAGATGAGATTGTAAATCATATAGAAGAGGCTCATTCTAGCTACAAGGACGTAGATGAATGTTCCGATTACGAGATGGAGGAAAGTGAGGACTCATATGAGAGTCTGTCCGAATCGTCCGAATATAGTGTAAAACTAAAGTTACGTCGTTCAAAAATAAACTCCGATAGTACAAGTAAGTCGCGAATAGACAAGCCATATTTTACTCTTAATTGGCAAGTTTAACTGGATATATCTCTGAAATTTTAGAGACCTGCAGTAAAAGCAAAAGCACGGCTATCTTAGTCCCGCAATCAACTTATAAACAAGCTTTATGTTGGACTCTGGATTTGTAAGTATGATTAGTTTGCGTGTGTGTTCCAAATATTCTCAAAGTTTAACTTTGATTTTTAACTACAATTCAACTGCTGTACGGTTTATCTTCTATTCACATTAACAAAACTAACTTTTTATTTAAAAATCTTTGATTTATCTACAATTTTGTTGTGACAGCGAGCTGAACAATTATGAACTGGCATTGTTCGAAGATGATGCGCCGAATTGTTTCACGTTATTGGGAGATAGCGATGCCGCAACGTATTTGCCAGAGCAAACGGCTTCGATGGCTTTCAAATGTGTAAGCGTCAATTCATCGGGAAATACAGAGAGTTCTGATGACAATTGGAAACGCATAAATAGGTTCGAGGGTGATACTTGTAAAGGTAATTTACAAGATTTTACTATAAATTTACTATAAATTATGATACATTGAAATATTTAGCAAAGAACCTCTCGGAAAAAAATTCAATTGTAATATTGTTTTAGATGTGTCAACATTTTTCGTCGGCGGTCCTGTATGGGCGTTAGCATGGCTGCCCATTCCATCACCGATGTATTCCAAGAACCCGACGCAATACATCGCAATTAGCACGCATCCCACGATGGAAAGCCAATATACCGTGGGAAAGAAATATTCGGGACCAAACGTCATACAGATATGGGATGTTGGACCTTTAAATCACGAGTAAGTAACTCAAGGCATTACGACCATTTATAAAGTTATTGAAATTACGTTGTATCACGTCTTTTCAGAGTCAACAGCGAAAAAAGATCACCTGTCTTAGCTTATGCGATCGCGCATAACAATGGTACAGTTTGGTGCTTAGAGTGGTGCCCATCAGGATGTTATCAGGATGTCGATCTTGACAATTATAAAATGGATGAAAATAAGCTCAGACGAATGGGATTACTCGCGGCTGCATGCTCCGACGGATGTATAAATATTTATTCGCTACCGTTTGCGGACGAACTTAAATTCGAGAAATCGGAATATAATTCGTGAGTTATATTGTTTTTGATTGCGCATTATCTCTCTTTCCGTTATTCATTAAAATTCTTATGCGATTTTTGCATTTAAGGTGGCCGATTTACAAGACCGATCCGGTAATAACGCTGGTTGTAAATATTCTTACGTATGACGCTGGCAAACAAGACTGGCAGTGCACCAAGCTGTCGTGGACGAAGGGGCACGGACACGAGTAATATATTCGCGATCTAAATAATTTTTCCTACGATTTACGTATCTATTGTGAGAATAATTGTAAATATCTTTTCAGCATCATCGCGGCGGGTTTCACGAACGGTTACATCGGATTGTGGCACCTCACGACTACCTCTCCTTTCTTGCTCACCGAACGAAAGAGTACAAAATTCATAGACGCATTCAAACATTTCTTTGCTCATCATAACGCAATTACCAGTAAGTGAATCTTGTCTCGTTCAAGGGAATGGAAAAAAAATGTATGTGTATAAACGCATTGTCTTGTTCTTTCGCATAGTGGTGGCACTAGTTCCACACAACAAAAACCGATTCCTCGCTTCCGCTAGTGTAGACAAATCGTATAAATTTTGGGATCTGGAAGAGACAGGCATGCCACAAAGTTGTGTAAAGAGGGGCATAGTAGTGAACGGCGTGTGGATGACCAACTGGCCCTGTGCAGTTCTTAGCTTCGACGATGCGATTGGGTAGATATTATTTTATCGCGCGCGAGGATTAAAATAACCGATAAAAGTCACTTCTGACGCGATTATTTCTTCAGGTACCATTATATGCATACCTTGGTGGTGCCAGTGAGAGAATTCGGACACAAGTATTGTCCAATTTTAGCGACCAACTCGCCAACTTATGTAAGAACATCACACATTACCTCTGCTCGTCTCTTTCAGATGACGATCGAGCGTACACTTTCCTAATATAACGTTCGATTTTTCAGGGTCTCGCTGTTTCTGATCATGCTAACGCTATTGCACACGGCACTTTAGCTGGAGAAGTAATGACTGTCTTTCTTCATCAATTGTTGAGTCCAAATGGAGACAAATTATTACCTAAGAAAAGACAGGTAGGAAGTTGTACCTTCTTACATCGTTATATTCGTAATGTAATCAAGTATTTTGTTGTAATACATTTTTATAATTTGTCGCAGTTGAACTCTTTCATCCAGACGGTGGATCTCTTAGAGGAGCAACAACATAGCGATGAAAGTAATGATGAAAAAAGTTCCAAGGAATATTACTACATGCCAGAAACCTATGACAAATGCAAAGATCGTTTTGGTGTTATTTTCCACGATAATTTAACGGTAAGTTGCCAAACGTTTCTCTCGTAATATCTTACATCTTAACGTTAATCAATTTTCTATTTCAGAATTTGAGAAAGAACGTCGCCCGAGGTAAGCTGAAGAATAGTCTGAACAACGACAAGCTGAGGTCTCTCCCTATCGAGCAATTTCCATTTACTTCTGTAAACCGGGTACGCTGGCGAAGATTCTCTCCTATTTTTCCTCGAAATAATTAAAAGCACGTTTCAAGAATCACGGATTTTCCTTGCTCTCGATATAGAAACGTAACTAAATACGAAGCGCTGATAGAAGATAAAATTAATATATATATATATATATATATTTTTTTTTTAGATGACTTGGAATCCAAATGCATGGAGTTATCTGTGGCTCGCGACGGGCTACCAAAGCGGTTTGGTGCGACTGTTGAACATCAGTTCCATGAATTCCAGTTCCATTACAACCCACGAACTCAATACTCGGCTACCGGAGCACGTGAAATCCATGCTCTCTAAAGGAGAACAACTCGATTAAACGCCAGAGTCGGGAATTTCGCGGATCACCCTTTTGTGTATATAAAAAAAAAGATGTATGTGCAAGATGAATGTCGAATAAATTTTTCATCACGTAACGAGACGAATTCTCTCCCGGCTGTGCGGGCGGCACAGATTCTCGACGAGGCGCGTCGTGGAATCTCTCGCTATTGCCGGCCCTGGAGGCCCTGGAACACATCTACATTCATACAAAGCGTGACGTAGCGACGAGGCGTAGCGAGAGAGAGAGAGAGAGAAAAAAAAAGCCGGATACCGGTCAACGGGCGGGATCCAGTGTGGGATCGGAGCGCGTCGGGCGGAGAGCCGCTATCTCGCCGGCCGAGGTTTCTCCTATCGCCGTCTCTCGAAATTGCATCGGGACTGATAAGGCTTCCGACCGGAAGTGCCCGCGAACCCGCGCCGAGCCGCGCCAGTCGAACGGTCTTCCCGACGGTGCGGTAAGTGCGAAAAGAATCTCATTTATTTAACAAGGTCTTGCTTTCGTAGTGACGCATCCGAGCCCGCTGGATCCCCGCGAGGGTTTCCGCGTTATATCTTGCACGCTTCTGGAAGAAATCGCGTCTTTAGAACACGAATATTTGGAACGCACTCCTCTCCACTCGCTTCACTTGCGCATCTTATTACTGTAAAAATGAAATACCGGAAAGCACTTCTGAGCCCGAAACCTGCTCGTATTTTAACACAATTGCATAATAAAATTAAATATAAATTAAGTAAAATTAGATATAGTAAAATTTGAACAATATTATCAAACTAGCAACATCATCCGTTGTTATCTTTATAGTTACAATTATATAATGTTGCTAGTTTAATAAAGGTCTTGAAATTTTATTTTAAATTGAGATTGGGTGCAAGAACAATCCTTGGATGATGCATGATTTTCTTCTAATAAATCGTGTAAGAACGTTAAAGGAGCGATTTCCTTAAAAATTATTTAGAAGGGGGAAAAATTGTGTGACCGAAGATACTTGAAAAATATCGATAAGAAGCCAACGCCACAAAGAGAGCCTTGGAAATCTCTCTTCGCGATGCATCCGAGGATTAGAATGAGCCGGCTCATTTTCGATGCAACGCAAATGACGATCAGTTTTTCTTTTTTTCCAACGCGCAGAAGATGGGTCTCAACCCCATGAAATGGAAAACGAGAAGTATCATGCACGGCGTTCTAGGCGTTCTGCTTCTCTACACGCTGTTTGTTTATAAGAAGAAGCATCAAGTGATGTTCGAGGGCATCATAAATAAGTCGGATCCCAGATTGGTGTGGGAGTTCGTAGCCGATTTTAGCAACATGAAAAAATTGAACCCAACAATGTAAGTAAGGAATCGGACAATACCCTGAGGTACGCAGTTGGAAATGTTGTGTATCACTGTTAGGAATTATGCTGTATTAAAATTTTTGTGTTAAATGCTCATTCATGTAAACTTAATATTTTTGTTATGTAAATTAAATTGTTTTTCTGTGATTTTTTAATTTAAAATCAATTCAAAATGTAAAGTTAAAAACGATTTTTTTAAATGTTAATGTAACACACTTTGCACATAGTCTAACTTTTACTCGCATTATTTTAATCAAAAGTTTGTAAATATACATTTGTAAAGAGTAAAAGTAACTTTCTTTTTACGTTTATTTTATTAAAAAATGTTAATTTTACACAAAATTAACTTAATGAAGATCGCATTTATTGAAATATTAACGTAGTATCATTATCATCATTAAACATATTAATATTATGTTAAATTAATACAAAAATTTGAGTGTGGACCATTTGAGACGTGCGATATGTGTATAAAATTCAACGCAAATTTGCCCACCGTGCATAGAAACGATCAATATTATTACATTAATAAAAAGAAGAGGAAATAAGAGGAAGAGATAAAAACGAAAGAAAGGAAATATACATGTATGCTCCATATTTTGATTCTTTTATCTTCGAGATACAGAGAGAGAGAGAGATGTGAAACGACGCAGATCATTTTAATTCGATAGGGAAGAATGATATATGTTGTGCAGCTTTTTCCTCAATCGATCAGCATTTGATTTATTTGAATTCAGAGAGGATTTTAGCGTGATCGACGAGGGTGGGAATTACGAACATTGGAAATACTCCGTGCGGTACACCGAACATCTAAGTCACCTGCCGATGATCCGTAACGTGGCACACGGGCACTACGCCGTCAAGCCGGACGACAACGGCTACGTCATCAGTTCCAGGCATCTAACTTGCTTCCTCTTCGACCTCTACTGTTGTAAGTGGACACCGCACGCACGGTGGATCTCGCTCGCACTATGCCTAAATCAACAAACGCAGTCAATTTTTCTTCCGTCTCGCACCAATTATTCCGTATAAATCGCTGACGCAGTTATGCAGACTCGCTCAAACGTTTCAGAAATTTTATAAGATTTTCAGAATGCAATGAGGAAGAAAGAGCAAGCGTGCAAACGTATGAGAACGAATCTTTGTAGCTTAGAAAAACGCGAATGATATATGTTCCTAAACTACGTAGTCGTGCCATAAATTCTGTTTCTAAGAAAGATTGAAAAGTATTAAATGAGATGAATTAAAATAAATTAAATAAGTTTGAACCCTGACTGAAGAAATTCATGAAGACAAGAGGTGGACATTTTTTATAGACGTTATGGCTATTTTTATTTTGTAATTTATTAATTCAATAAAACGAATTTGCATTTTGTGCCACGCTTTTTATTTTAGTTAATAAAATGAACTTATTTCTCTAAGGAACAGAATTTGTGACTATAAACGAGTAATATATTCCTGATAAACTTTTAGCCACGATTCTTGCGCAATTCTTAAAATGCGCGATCGATTCTCGTAAAGTAAGAAGCAAAATAAATGCTATTCAACGATCGCTCTTGGAAACATCCTGGAACTATTTTTGAACGATCAACTCTCGTTCGCGTGTGCGCCTTGTACTTCGACGTGTCTTTCAGCTCCGACCGTATAAACTCAACGTCACGGTGCCGAGACTAATCGGATTTATTCTAATCGCGCTGTTTTGCTTTTCCAGTGGAGTCCGTTTCGCAATTCAGATTCGACACGGACGGCGCGGAGGACACGAGATGCATCGAGACCGTGCAATACGAGTGCCCGATCGCGTTTTCGCCACTGTGTCGGAGGGAAGTCATGTACCAGCGAGAGGAGATCCTGAAGAGGCTGAAGCTGGAGTTCGCTGTCGGCAACAGCAGAGAAAACTAGGAACGTCGACTATGCGAGATATTGTGCTTACAGCTTGCGGAATCCCCCTTTTTTTTATTTTAAGAAAACTGGCATTTTATGAATGTTTTAATATGATTAAATAATAATGTAAAATTTATATTTTAAGTGTTAAGCGCGTTATATCTTCTTTTTCTTCAAGTAACTCGACATCGACTTGATGGATTGTTACGTATATGAACTTTTGTGTTTTCTTGCGATCGAGAATTGAATGGAAGCTATAAGGAAAATGCGTTTTACATTCTACAATTCACATTTTAATTTTAGGGGATTTTTCTAATTCTACATGCTGCGCATTTCAGTGTATTTTAATAATGTATTTTATATATATTATAATAAATATAATGTATATTACATTTTTTAAAATGTTTTTATTGCGGCACATAGAATGATTTCGACCAAAATTCAATTAACTTAGGTGGTTTCGATTAATTTTATATCAACTAACACTTGTATAATTTTATTAACATATGGATAGTATTGGATAGAATGATTAATTTCTTGATATTGCATGGATTGTATTTCATTATTGTTTATCATCGAAAATATGGATAATTTCGCCTCAAACAATTTTGCCGATTAAATTAATCAGCAATTAACTTATCAAGTAATATTTGTACTATTTCATAAATAGATTTGTTAATCTTTTGTTGTTTAATATACGAAAAATTAGCCGCGACAATTAATGGTTTCTTACAAAGTTTAAAATTTTTTTATAAAATCGTTTTGTATCTCGTACGAAAACTTTTGAAGCATTTTGCAATTGAAATCGACAATCAAATAATTGTAATTCATTAATTATTTTTACATTTGCGCAATTAACCGACAAAAATAAATTAAACAAAGTTATTTTCGCTCACGAAATTATTTGTATTTTGCATAAAGAGTTTTGAAGTAAGCGAATGATTGAAAACATTCAAATAATTTAAATTGAATATTTTTAAATTATGTAACTAGCCGACTATCCACTAAATTTATTCGAATGATACAATTCGCTGTTTCGCGGCGATCTATACGCAATCTAGTATGACCAACGTGTAAGCGCAAAATCTCCGATAGGAAAACGGCGGAAAAAAACGGAGTACGGAATATATAAAAGGGAGAGAGAGAGAGATATAGAAAGAGAAAAAAGAGGATAGAGGATAGATCTGGAAGATCAACAGTTTATCGAAAACACCGCGGACGTGAAGGCTCAACGTGCGAGTTAGCGAGGGACGAGTGTTTTCGCGGAAGTTTTGTACTCCGACTCGCGTCTCCGTAAACGCTTGACAGTGTCCGTTCGACGCACGTATTTACGTTCCAGGCAGCCGCAAGCATGTCCAATAAATTCGACACGTAAGTGGCCCGTTCTCGCCCGCGGGCGTTACTCTTCGAGGTTAGACGCACACGCGTTCGAGCGCACCGCGCACCAGCGGGATGAGCGGGATCTCGACGGGGGTTGGGAATCACTCGGGACAAACGTCCCCCCCGTCCGTCGCGTTTCGTCCGCACGAGCGTTCCCGTCCGGGCGGCGAGAGTCCCGTCCCGATCCTCGACGACGGAGAGGATAACATATTTGTAACCGACACCATTTAGGATTCTTGTTGACGTGGATAGAATGTTTATCGATTTCGCATTGATGTGAAAAGAAAAAAAAATAAAAGAAATTAAAGATCAGGAACGGCGACTCGGGGTAGAAATTTTACTGCGAGCGATTTTGCCGATTAATCGGATCGAGGTGACCCCTAATTTAATATACGAAAACGGGTGCTTGGGGTATACAAATTAATATTTCTGTTATGCTTGACTCATAAATTGTGACAGCGCTTACAGATTGAAGGCCACCGAGGACAGCGGAGACGAGGAGTCTCAATCAAAGGATAATCAAAAGGTGGAGAAGGGTCCATTAGTGAGTAGAGAGTGAGAGTCTTGTCTGTGGACGCACACCGAGATGTTGGCGTCGATGTAAACCTGACGATTGACCGTATGTCCGCCTTTGCAGCCTCCAATAGAGATAAGTCCAAACGAGCACAAGCTGCAGTACGCTTACGCGCTGTGGTACAGCCGGCGTAGCCCTGGCAAACAGACCAGCATACAGAGCTACGACCAGAATCTAAAGCTGGTCGGCAGGTTCGCAAGCGTGGAGCAATTCTGGGGTCTTTACAGTCACTTAGTACGACCGTCGGATCTCACGACGCACACAGACTTCCATCTTTTCAAAGTCGGCATAAAACCCATGTGGGAGGTAAGCAATATTCTGCCCGTTTTCCATTCAATGGCTGAACACAGCCTCTGCTTAGCGAAGCGAAAGGTAGTAATTAAGTGTAATTGGTTGGATCCAAAGGTAAGAACCAATCACATTCAATTGCTAACTTTCGCTTCGCTAAGCAGAGGTTCGGCTGAACACAGCCAATATGCGTGAATATTATTTGTCAAATTTATCGCTCGTTCTCACTTCTTCTAGGACGAGGCGAATCAAAAGGGCGGCAAGTGGATAGTGAGACTACGAAAGGGTTTAGTTTCCAGGTGCTGGGAAAATCTTATATTGGCAATTTTAGGAGAGCAATTTATGGTAGGGGAAGAAATATGCGGCGCGGTTGTGTCCATAAGATTTCAGGTAGGCGAGACGTGCTTGCTTTTAGTTTTTAGTCAAATACAAAAGTTCTTTTCATCTCAATCGGTCAATTTGATAGGAGGATATAATCTGTGTGTGGAACAAGACGGCGTCGGATGTGACGATAACTGCGCGGATTAGGGATACCTTGAGAAGAGTATTACATCTTCCACCTACTGCCTCTATGGAGTATAAAACCCACAATGAGAGTTTGAAGAATGTACACCGACTCTAAAGTTGTATAAATTTCGAGAACGAGACGTATTATACAACTTTCCTGACAGACTTACGGGTAATTTAAACGGTTCGACATCGAAGATTATTTCGATTCGAAGAGAAAAAAACTTCTTTTCTCTAATCACGTTACGTTTTCTGAAAATACAGCCGACTCTTATTGCTTCCCAGAGGATCACATTTGACAGAAAGTAAATGAGACATGCGAGTACTGGGAAACATCCACTTGACGATACACTTCATTCACAAGTGTCTGTGTTGTAACTTATGTAAATAATGAATATACATTGATCATAAATAAATAAAATGGCCTTATTTCCAAGGCGTGAAGAAAAAATTTGTGGCTCCTTGGTCAGCGAGTAGTCTCACATATCTCGTCTTTTCCCAATCTCGCGAAAGCACGTTTCTTAAAACAATGGTTGCCCTCTTCTAAAATTAATTTTAAATTTTCTTTATGTAAAGAACGGTCAGGAGACAGATATGCTCTATCTCTCTAGACGTTGCAAGTATTTTTAATTGGAATTATTATTTTATTGTGAATTATTATGTTATGCATGTGACATGGTACTTTTGTACACAAGATTGTAACGGATAATAGAAAATTAAAAAAAAAAGAGAATTGTTCATTCAGATATTTTTAATATTTAAAGTTTGATCCAATTTTATATACAGGAAGACCCTTACCTAGCTGTACATGAGATCATGGCAATTAGAATATATAAAATGATCGTGATTATGAATGGCGAAATATATCACAATGATTATATATACAACATAAAGATGCAAAGTCATATAAACTAGCGATATGAACGTCAACAAACGTTCTTGTGTCATTACATTACGTCGTTTATAAAGGACATGTACAATTTATCCTCGGTATATATACATGTTTTAAATAATAAAATTACATTAGTTTCCCAGTAGGCCTGGAGATGTATAGTTCACGAGCCAGAACATCTCTTATTATACGTTTTGATCGAGACCACCTTGCTTTAAAATAGGGTAGGATATTTCTTATGATATAATATATTATATTATAAAGTTTACATGTGTATACGAAAAATATATGACAGAAATATTTACTATTTATGCTATATATATATATATATATATATATATATATAATTATATATATGTATATATATACACACGTATAAAATTATAATATAATTATTATCAAAAACAAATATCAGTATCTTGGTCAATACAATGTTGAAATTTGTCATTTGTAGACTAGAATCGAGTACATTTCATAAGGAGGCCTAATTTAACGAAGTCTTGTATTAATTGTGCTTTTATCCTACGATTCTCTATCCTGTGTACAAAGGTTTGTTTGTATAAAAATCTAAGGATTATAGTCCTAAAACGATATTTGCAACCATACCTGCAACAAAAAAGTTATTGCAATTTTGTATACAAGTATATTGTATATATAATTGCATACTTACCTAATACAAATGAGAATATTAATTTAAAATTTACAGAGAGATGGAGGTAAGCAGGCATTCTATGATTTTGTTCTCCTTCAGTGGGTAGGAGTAGTCCAATTATGCATATAATTCCTGTGATAAGCGCTACGTAATTTGTTCCTCCTAAAATATAATTCATGACTATTAACGCACTGTTAATTTGTTTGAAGATAGCGTGATCAACAGAGAATCCATATGTCAATCTTTTATTTATATACTGGTTTAAACTTTGCAAATAAAAGTTATTTGCATAGAAATATAAAATTTCTATTACTTTGCTCAAATATATAAACAGATCTTGTGATTTATCGAAAACGTTCGAGTTCAGTTTAAAGCAGTCTTGTAAATATTTACTCACTATCCATCGTTTTATTTCGGCTTATAAGCGCATAGGATTCTTGTTGCCTAGTTTCGTTTATTGGAAGTTGTTGAAACATATCTGGATCTGGTGTCGCTCTCCCAGCTGTATCCATCACTCCAGGAAGTAGTCTAGCTTCTACATCCCTTTTCCCAATTACCTAGCAGGATTGATTTGAGTTTAGACTCCCCAAATACACAAGTGCCTCTTCCGATCACGTAACGTTATAAATATTACCTGCTTATTAGGATATTCGTGCATGAGTATCCTGAATTTGTCGACCACATTGCAGTTACTTGCCAAAATCGCCGTATGTCTGACAACAATGTCGACACACGAGCTAGGTTTTATCACACCCTCTGGATCAACCACCTGATATTTGTATGGCGCGGTACACAAGACTGGAACAACAAAGAGTTATTAAAGGGACACAGGGTCAAAGTTTTAAAGACACATCTGCCAGAAGAAGAAGAAGACAGACAGTTACCTCTGAATTTTACAGGGAATTCATATGGGTTATACAAAGTTAACACTTGCTTGTGGGTGGACTGGTCGTCCAGGTAGAACGTGATGCTTTGCGGAAACACAAAGATTGGAAATTTCCGAGGCGTGGCCGCTAACGACATTGTTCTGCCTTGATCCTAAGCTACCCATACACCTGCAAAGATGCAATATACTCGGTTACACGGGCATTCGTCGCCTCGATTTACATATCTTCCTGCGCTTTTTTTTCAGTTACAAAATCACAAAACTATCGAGGCCGCTCTTTTTTACACGCGTTCGGCTGATTATGAAATATCCAATTCTATAACCCGACTCCCACGTATAACACTCATGCATTATGCATCGCGAGAAGTGTGGCGCAAAGCTTACGGAGTCGCGAGTTACGCATTTAAAGGCAACGAACTGGTGTGTACGCCAATTTGTAGAATTAAACGAACTTGACAAGAATTCGTACCGAATTTCCGCGACTTAAATTAAATACCAGCCGATATCGGCTGATCGTCGAATTGAACCGTCACTGGTCGCGACGCACGGCGAAATCGCGCGACTCTTTTGTGCGGAAACGAGTGACCTTTTCTCGCGATCGGGCCTCACATCGCGTCAAAATGGAATGCAGTAAAAAAAGCTTATACATATGCAAAATATTTACAAACAATTGAGTATCCCGTGACACATCGCTGTAGCTCGGCCACAAGCACACAGAGGCCGCGGTCGCCGCGGACGCGCGTCTCCGCGCCGCACGCACGCACGGACGATTTCCTAGGGACTTTAGCTCTAGTGACGATTTCGCGCCTAGAAAACGGACCTGCGAAGCGTCATGGCTTCCGACACACAGGACGCGCGGAAACCGCTTGCCGCGCGACAAGAAGCGACACGGTAGCCAATCAACGTGTTGCTTTTCCGTAAGAACCAAAAGTTTATTGGCTACCGCGTCGCTTCTTGCCCCGCGCGGCGGCAAGCGTTTCCGTGTCTCGTGTGCCAGAAGCCATCACTGCGTCACACTTGCGCGATTGACCAATCAGGTAAAGCGGCAGAAAGTGAGAACCGACATCCAAACGCACGTTGAGTTCGTATGATACGGGCTTAACGAACGTCACTGCGCTCTTCGTGGACGTTCACGTTGTTAATACGTAGCCACTTTTTAATCGCCGATGTCCCTCGAGCCCGGGGCCTCTCCGGGGAATCGTATCGTGCGCGTGTATCGGAATAAGTGACCACGTCGAACACATTCCACAGATTCGCGAGACCACAGTAGTTCAACCGAATCCTAAATATTCGGAGAAGGTGAGAGCGCGATCACCGCGAACCTTTTAACCTTTCCGCCCAATTTTTTTTCCCAGGATTTCCACGGACGTGCGCGTGCAATCGATAATTATTGCCCTTGAGGCTCCTCCCGTCGTCCTTACTGGTTTTTTTTTTAACCTGAAACGACACGTGCAAAGGGCGCGGGACGCCATTCCCGTCGTACCGACACTGGAAGTCTGTCTGGAATCGCGGAGTCATACCGGATAAAGATCTGTGCGGCGATTGTGATGCATCGTGTGTGAGATCCGTCGGCGTGACTTGTCGCGATTAACGTACTGACGTGTACACTTTCACATATTATTCATTCCATATTTTCACTCCACTTTATTCCTGTTTTCTTATTCAATCCACTTTACGTTCTGAATATCTTTTTTTTTGTGTGTAAATTTCTGTCTTTTATGCTTATCGTGTGCGTTTATTTATTATTACACAAATTTAGAATTACATAACTTGTTACATGCTTCCCTGAATTCCTTATACGTATTCGCATAAACTTGTACGTGACTAAAATTCGTGCTATGCTAATTGCTCGTTTCTTGACACTTACAGATAATCCGGAGAACCCTTTCGCCATGGTTAACGTTAACGCGAGGGTGTTCTTCGACGTGGAGGTCGGCGGACTGCCCATGGGCAGAATAGTCTTCGAGCTGTTTTCGGACACTTGTCCCATAACGTGCGAGAACTTCCGCGCGTTATGCACCGGAGAAAGGGGACTTGGGAAAACGACGGGCAAGCCGTTGCATTATAAAGGCATTGTTTTTCATAGGGTTGTAAAGGATTTTATGATTCAAGGTGGAGATTTCTCAATAGGTAATGGGACAGGTGGCGAGTCGATTTACGGCGGTACATTTGCAGGTAAATATGTGAGAGATTCTAATACTAGAGTCAACACAGTATAATGATTTAATAGAAAAAAAAATGGTATGAATGAAGATTGTACTTTGCCTTCTTCAAGCAAGCGTTGATTCTTTTTGCAGATGAAAATTTTATTATGAAACATAACAAGCCATTTTTGTTGTCAATGGCGAATCGCGGTAGAGATACCAATGGCTCACAATTTTTTATGTAAGTACATTGAAGTATTATTTACCGTTCTCTATAAAATTGCTGAACGCATGCACGTGTAAATCTTAAAATCCGTAAGTTTAATATATTACGATAGTATTTATTACAAAGGTTTTGTGACTGTATTATACATAACTGTATTATATGGTTGCTTATACGTACGTAGGCAAAACCTTAACAGGTACTTTAGCAAGCAAGATATTACAACACAGCTGTTATTATGCGTTTCTCTTGTTATATTAAAAGATTTTTCGTCGGATAACAATTTGCTTTCGCGCCATTAACTAGGCGTTTTATGTAAATCAGGGTGAAGTTAATGTCACATTTAATATTTAGTCACGTTCACCAAAAAGAACTCTCCCACGTTTAAGTAAATGTAAATGTGGGAAATCGAACGATGATGAGGCTGATCTTCGTAGCAATTGTATCGTATGTTCCAAATAGATGGTCGACAGATTTAATTGCGTGGTAAAAGCCCCGGCAAGGCTTTTACACAGAACTGTACAGTATTGATACTTGTGTGGCGAACTCACGGCAGATAATTGAAAAAAAAAAGAACATAGGAGTAAGAATCATTCTGGAGGAATGAATAACTTAGCGATGTTTTTGCGTAGTCGTGAGGGGGTCTGCACACCACTACTACAACACAAATGACCAATGAAAGCTCTGGCTCTTTCTGTTCATCTCTCATCCCCTTAATCATATTTTGTTGTTGTAGTACAACACAACCAGCGCCTCACCTCGACAAGTGAGTATAAGTCACGTTTCGATCAATTGAAGAACGTTAAATGACCTGAGCCTACTTTGTCTATAATGCAAACATCTCGTTTCCAGTGTCCATGTGGTTTTTGGAGAAGTAGTGTCTGGACAAGAGATCGTTACGCATATTGAAGGACTTCCAGTAGACCGAATGTCACGTCCGTTGCAAGATGCTAAGGTTGTGAACTGTGGCGAATTAATCTTGAAGATCAAAAGTAAAGGTGCCTATGCTCTCTATTTTTCAAGCACGGACATAAGATTGAACGGGTCATAATTCTCTGATAAATACATTGCGTGTATGTTTGCAGTGAAAAAACGAGAAGCGAAGCAAAGTAGTTCGGCGGAGTCGGAGTCCGATTCTTACTCTGCCGATAAAGCGAAGAAGAAGAAGAAGAGCAAGAAAAGGTACGTCGACAAACGCAAGAGAAAGTTGTAAGTCCCGGATATTCGATAAATGTAATACATTGTCTTGTTTCAGTAAAAAGAGAGCAAAGTCGGAAGACGGTGAAATTCGGGATTCTAATGAGGAAGATGATGGGGAACCTCATCCGCTGGTGTCAGTTACCAAAATTGATCCCGATGAAATTCCGGAAGTACCGGCGAATAAATTTTTGTATAGAGCAGGATCCACCAACAATGCAAATCAGAAGGAATTTAGACAGCATTACGGAAGAGATCGTGTACGATCTCACAGAAAGACTGGCCGTGTTTTCAAGGGTAGAGGAATATTCGTAAGTGATCGATCAATTGTCAGCAAGTGCATGTCGATATCTGTTACGTAACCGTGGTTCACTTAATTTCTTAGTCGAGTCTAACTAATGAACAAATGAAAGCACAGCGTCAGATTTTACTCATTGATTTATCTTGTCCATTTGCTACGACACCCCTAAGTACGGATGCACATTTTAAAATAAATTTTCAGCGATATCATACTCCTTCTCGAAGTCGTTCCAGAAGTACAACACCACCTCATTGGAAGCAAGCTCAAAACCGTACTATCAAATTGCACGAATTTCAGGTATATTCTAGTTTACATTACATCAAAGTATGTGCAACACGCACATAATTGTCATTCCCTACTTACGCACTGTGTTTTATATTGCAGAAAATAGAAAAGGAACGTATGAAGAAAGAAGAAGACTTTAAACAACGTGAAACTGATAGAGGTAAAAGATTCGCAGATAATCCCGATGAAAATGATCAAGTGCCAGACCTAGATAACAATATATGCCCGACGGAATTAATGGAGAATAAAGAGAACGATCAGACGGACGAGACAGCGGCTATAGCTAAAGTGGCGCAAGATGATAGCGTAAAGAGAAACACGGAGGGAAATAACGTTATGCAGAGCAAGGAGGAGATGAAGCATAACAAGAATGAGAAGTTCAGACGCGACGCTAATCGATCCTACAATGACCGAAACTCGCGACGTGACTCCAAGGACAGAAACAGAAGACGCGGACGTTCTCGGTCACGAGACCGTCGAAGGTCCAGAGAGAGAGACTACGATCGTAGAGGAAGCCGTGACAGAAGGAATCGAAGAAATTATTCTCCTCGTAGGCGAGATTCTTACAGAACCAACAGACCCGGAAGAGACAATTACAGGCACTATGACAAGCGCAACGATCGACGTCGGAATAATTTTAATTCCCATCAGGACAACGATATCAACTCCCGCCACGACAAGACCAAGTATAAGAAAAACGACAACGTATCGGACACGAGCCAAGCGAAGTTTAAACGCCGCTCGCGATCGAGCAGCTCCAGCAGCCAGCACTCCAAAGATTAATCCGCGTTGTTTCACATTCTTTCTTTCGCTTATTATTGACACCAACGAAATACTATTAAAATAAAACTTGTGATTGTCATTTAAATCAATAAAAATATTTGAACGATTAGCTCATAATGTAGTATTTATTATTGGATGTTTCATAGATAAGCATACGCATCTATGGCACAATAATAATTGCTGCAAAACTGCACTTTTTTTTTTGTTTTTTATATATGGATATATTATAATTACGGGGATGAAGTTTGAAATCAATAATTATAATTAATTATCGCAATTATATATATCTGATAACGAAGCATAAAGTTAATACTGCATTATTTAATCGTCCAAATATGGGCAACATATTTTAGATCGGTTTGTGGTATCCCGTCAACGCTTTTCAACAATACTATGATTATATCGATGTACAATCACCGACATATTATTAGTTTGTGAATCAATAATGCTGGAGTAATACATCTCGACTCTCTTTCGATCACACATTTGTGGTTAATGCACGTGTTTCATCATTGGAATGTACAATATAAGGTTTATCTATATTTAAATATTCTTATGAAAACGTCTATTTTTCGCATCTCTTCTCTACTTTTTTCTTATGTTGGATATACATGTGTACTGGTAAATATTTTCAAAATATTTCTATATGAAGATTTCTCCCAAGATTTCGAATATCAATTCCTTTTAGAGTTCAAATCGAATTATTCCGTTTCACATGATTAGCTAAGTCACACAGCGAAATTGAGTCTTGAAAATTAATGATAAATTAAGTCAACGATTAGAAAATACGCTTTAAATATTTTATATGTAAAGCTCTTGAGATATATGTATGTATACATTTACATATACATATAATGTGTAAAATTGTAATAAATGAATTACTTTTACGCAATTCTAGTGACGACTGTCATTCATCATCAATAAAACAAAGATTTTTTTTGTAGATTTAATATTGTAAGAAAGCAATTAATATTTTAATATGATCAGTGACTTCAAATAGTTTGTTTTTAATATCGTTTTAAATGTAAAAATTAATAATCATCAAATGAACTTTTGAAAGTATTTAGTATAGTGATATCGCTATAGACCAGCACCCACTGTTAAAATTTTAGATAAATTCGTCTAGCCATTTTTTAAATTACATAACGTCCGTTCAAATTAATAAATATTATTAATAAATGTACAGACTCGACGCTTTGTTTAACATATACGTTGTAACAGTGCTATTTTCTTTACAATTTACATCATACATTCATATAATTATATGCAATTATACGATATACGATGTATACATCATATATTGATAAATTATATCGTGAATATAATTTATCTTCATTATAAATATATATATTATATTTGTACGAACGTAGCGTGCCCTCGAAGTCATTCTGTCGTTAGTCGACGCATTGAGATTTCTAGGTGAAAATAATTTCTATACGCGTTCGACTTATTTTACAAAATATATTTATAAATCGATAATAAGCCCTCTACACAAAATTGATGAAGCGGCGCTTAAAGCTTAACAAATATCAACGATCTCGATCTGTACTAGATAAAGGACTCGACACGGTGAAACGTGTAACAATTAGTAAACGCAAATTCCCTTGGATTATACACAACATTGTCGGCCAATGTTGGTTAATAGCAGACTTCTCTAGAATTTATATATAAAATATGCGTGATATACGAATATACTTCAAATTGCAGCTAATACTGCTTGCCTGTATGGTTCACCATGGATTTGGTGGACCCTGCGGTGGTTGAGTGCCACCGTAACGTGGTAACGTGGCGTAACCTCCGTACGGAGCTTGAGGCATACCCTGGTACGGATTGTATCCTCCTAAAAAAATCAACAAATCTCATTACGTGCCTCTTGGACACATATACGTGTATTACAGATGACGGGACTGCGTGCGAGGTCTCTATGTATACCTTGTTGCATAGGATACGGCATCGTAGCATATGGATTGTACGTCGTCGGCATTGGCGGAGGAACGTATGCTGGATACGGCGTTGCCGGCGTGGCACCGTAAGGTACAGGCATCCCACCTTGATGCTGGATCGGATAAGGCAGCTGCGGCGATGATGCGGCGGCTTCCGCCATTGGATTTATGCCAGGCGGACCTACTCGGGTAGAGAGTCAATATTTATTCGATTCGCGACGCGTTAACGAAGTCAACGTAACATAACAGATCCGTACCACTGCCGTGATGAGATGGAATGTTCGGTGTTGCAACGGGACCGGTCTGGCTCAGGTTCGTGGTTAAATCTTTCAAGAGTTCCTCCTTCTCGGTTTTTCGGGCGAAACAGAAGTCGGATATCTTGTTTTGGAAAACGACGAGTAGCTAGCGAGAGAGAGACAAATTGGTTAGACGACGGCGACAATCCCGAGGAGAGAGTCACGATATAAATGTACCTGCGTTAAATCGTTATAAAATTTAGCCCCTTCTACTAGGTTATTCTTCAGCTCTTTAAATGCATCGTAAGCGGCAGCCAGTTTACAGAGTATCGCTTCTCGCGCGCTGCCGCTACCAACTTGTTCGTTTGTAAATTCTGCATGGCAACTCTAAAACCATCGTAGATTGTTATCAATGTCTTCCTCTTGTTCATTTCTGATCTTGACTGGTTGTCCATCATGAAAATGTCAGATATACCTGAATTTCAGCAACCAATTTCTCCTGCTGCGCTATACTTTCTCGCACTTGCTTCTGCAAAGGTCCGTAACACTTTCCCAGACTCTCGACAGATATATTTGGTTCGTCGATCGCGCCGTCCTTGGCCAGTGCCGAAAGGAACGTCATTTTCATGTCATTGGCAGCAAATTTAAATTCATTTTCGATAGAGTCTCGTACAGTTTTTAATGTGGCTACCTAATAAAGAAAAAAAATAATATATATTGTGATTAGAATACAAAAAAAATGTCTCAATCCATTTATTGCTGTTAATTCTCATGATTTTTTTCCACTTACATCATCCATTAATTTCCTGAGCTTAATGACAGCATTACTTTCTTGAAGAGCAGAACCTTGCGGAATAGCCCTGGCAAGCTCGTCCTCGTCCAAACTCAGGATTTGGATCCCTTCTTTATGGCTTTCAAATTTTTCACGAACTACCTATGTATGACCAATATAGAACGTTCGTAAGATTCACGAAGTTTTCTTTTCTGTCTTTGAATTTTTACCTTATCAGCGGTGACTGCGTTATTTATAATTTCACGATATTTGTGTAAATTGCTAGTAAATTGTTCTGTCAACCGGGCACTGGGTGTCCGCTTCCAACGTTCTTTGAATTGCTCTCTTAACTGGTTGTCAGATTCACGCTCTTCTTGCAGCATTCTTTCAGACTATAAGTAAAAGTAAAAGATAATATGCAACACTTTCAAGGCGCTTTAATAAAAAAATAATATTCCTACTTCGTCTAAAAGCTCTTTATTACGCTGCAATAAATCCGGCAGTTCTCTCATAGATTCTTCCAGAGCTTTTATTCCACCAGATTCTCGTACGTAAAGCGCTTTGTCCAAAAGCGATTGAGGTATTTCCGTTCCACTCGTATCTTCTATAGCCGCTGGTAAGTTCAAACTTGCCAAAACGCTGTACGTATACACGATAAAAATATTTAATGAAGAAATTTATGATTAGACGATAAAAATTGCATTATATTTCATGATGTGTACCTATTTAAAAGTTGCGTCATTTCACGAAGATTCGAAATTTCGTAATTTACAAGCTCATTACGACGATTCTCATAGGCCGACATTGCGTGGCGCACATTAAGAGGCAACAGATCGGCAAACAAGTCTGTAAGCATATGTCAAAATGATTGACATTATAAGATGAAGGCATCTCTCATGCGAGATCGATATCGCATGAATCATCTTATTTATAATTTCAAATATTATGTTATTTACGAGAGGAAACTCTCGTGCGAGATCAATATCGAACCTTTGAAATCGGCACTGAATACTTCAGGTAGCGGGAGTAGTTTAGCAACGTTAGCTTTTCCTATAGCTTCCACGTTCTTGATATCTGGAATTCTTTCGTGATATATAAAATCGTTATCCTTTTTCACCTCCGTTAGATTTCTCTGCGCCCTGTTGGCGTAATCTTGGAACAAATTTGGTTTATTCGATCGTTGCTGAGCGGCTTTGAACAGCTCTACGGCGTGCTGAAAATGTTAACGCGGATCTTTATAGACACCGAAAACATGAATTTAAAGTGAACAATTTAGAACAATGCTACTGCAATTACCTCCAGCCTAGCAATTTCCTCGCCAATCAATTTGTTATTCTTACATACAAGCGATTGATGAAATTCAGCCATGGCGCGATAACCAGCTTGTTTACCTGCGACCTGCAATAACATTTATTTAATTTATTTAATTAAAATAATGTTTGAAAGCAATTCCGTACGTCAACCCCCCATGTATGTACTAACCAGTGGTACCCATTCCTTGTCCCAAAACGCGCGAAAAATTTCTTTCTGGAATAGTTTCAGGGCATCCGCATATAGTTCTTCCGCTTGCGCTGCTAGTCTAGCAACAATACCATCCTTCATAGAATCGTGGATCGCCTTATGCACAAATATCTCTTGCGCTTGTGCGAGCATTAACGCGCTCAACGCTCCGAGTGTTTCCGGGCTAATATCAGGTGTCGGTTCTTGCTGAATCGCCATCATAACGTTTCCTTTCAGATGATTAAATATTCCAGCTGATTGCTGCAGGGAAATTAATCATTAAACACACGATAAAGTATATTAATCACATAAGGGCAAAAAAAAAGCAAAAAGAGCGAACCTGAAATAACTTAGCTGACAGCTTTAATCCTTCGTCGCTGTCTAAGGATTGTGTTGCCGCCACCGAACTTTGTAAAGCTGCGATATTGAAGAGCACGCATACTTTCTCATACGCCAATGTGCTGATTGCTACATAAAACAATATTACAAGTTGTATCACATTGTTATTGATATACGCAAGTGAAACCTATATTGTCTTATCTTATCTACAACTTTAATAAGCACTCTCAATCTATAAGAGATTACTCATCCTACCATCTGTTTACCAATTGCTTCAAATAATTCTCAAATAGTTCAAATTTCACTATAAAAATTAAAATCAAGGATAGACAATTATATATCTTTTGGTATTTACTCAAGCTAAGTTTTCCCCCAAAAATTGTACGGTCGAAGGCGTCTTTCCACTTGAATGGTATTTGCAACTCGTGAGCGGGGATTTTTCCTTCCAGAGCGCATAATTGATCGTAATAGCTGCAAATAAATAGTCATATATTCATAGCTGGCAAGCTTTTCAGTTATGAACGAACGAGATCCTTTCAATACATTTTCAGTATACATATAGCAGAACTCGTTCTATCGCCTTCAACTTTAAATCTAACTTTGCATTAAGACTTCTGTTAAGGTCCATTAACGATAGAACATAACACTTTATTATCTGTCTTTAAACCTTAATCCACAAAAAGATCTTCAGATTTTAGACTCTAAACTTTCTCCAAAGTTACAGAATGGTATTTATATCGTCTTAAGTTGATCTTGAGATACTCCATAGCCAATGAAACGAGTACAACACCTGAAGATAAACTTGAAACAATCTTAATTATAAAATCTGATTATGAATACCGCTTGTAAGCTGGTATTGATAGTCCCCATTTAAGATCATCTCAAGTATGATTTCAGGATGCTGTAGGGTTATTTCAATGGATGGAAGATCATATAAGGTAAGTATGACCTGAAACGATCTTCAATTTGAGATACTGAGATTGAATTATGAATCTTAAAAAAAAAAAAGGAAAGACCCGCGACATTCTTCTCGAACGTCGCTCGTCACCGGCTTTTAGACTCGCTGACACTCGGTAATTCGGAGGTGCGAGGGAGGGGGTAGGGTAAAGACGTGCGAAATACGTCCGGACGTTCCCGTCTGAGAGACCGGTGACGTCCGGCACGGCACGTCGCACGCATAATCGAAACAATAAATTAAATCGGGATGACTCATACCTGTAGATAACCTGCAAGGAGCTCTCGTACTTCTCGAAGGCGCGCCACAGAGCGTTGTTCCGCAGCTTGCTGAACTCGGCGATGGCGTCCGCGTAATCCTTGCCCGTGCCGCTGTACGTCGAGCGGATGACATTGGTGAGCGGCTTCACCACGTCCACGTCCGAGGGCTTCTTCAACGGGATCGCGATCAGCTCCGCCATGTTTGACGTGTGGCCCGTCGTCCGTCAGGTCCGTCTGGTCCGATGCCGATCGCCCTGCCCACCCTTGCCGCCCTCCGCCGCACGTTTCACCCCCCCCCCCCCCACGATTCACGACGGCCACGCAATGCATAAATTAAGATGCCTTTTCATGCGCGCGGTATGCTGCAGCAACAAATCAGTCACGTGACCAAAATTAATAATGAAAGATATCATATTTTTATAATTATTATAATAGTTATATTTCTTTTGGACCAATCAATCGGAGAGTTTTACAATAAATTGACCAATTGATGACGCAGGTGGTTGGGGAGATTGGATTAACCATTCGAAATTGAGGATATGAAATTGTAGACAAGAGGGGGTCGATTAAAAAGGTGAAAATTAGAAAAGTAAAGAAATTTACTAGATTTTGACCAATTAAATCGTAGATACTTTAGTGAATTTCCACACTTTTATAATTTTCACCTCGTTTCAAGATACATAATCGATCCTTTACGTCTCGATCAATCGAATAGCCCGAATCACAATTTCAGTCTCGATCGATTGATCGAGCTCAAATTCTGATCTTCTACATACATCACGCGCGCGCGTGTATGTATGTATGTACATAAGGTAAAGGTACCAATGCCCGAACATGTATGTATACCTATATCCGGACACCTTTATTATTTATATAAGAGTATAACGCGAATTAAAATCAAAGATAAAAGCATTTTTTCTTGTAGTTTGAAACTTCAGTTATAATATCCAAACGTTTATTTTCATAAATTTATATTTTTTTAAAGGTATCCAGACACAGATACGTGTCCAAGTATTGGTATACATTTCCTATGCTTAAGTGTCCGGGTATTGGTACCTTTACCTTACACTCGACGTCGTAAATGCTTTTTCACCTGAAGATAGCCGAATCAAATAATAGCTATCTATTATTGGCATTTATGACGCTGTGTGTATGCATACAACGTTAGATAAAAAAAGATGAGATTTAACATACTCATTGTCATCGCGGTGTAATAATTTAAGTCGCACACGACACATAATACACACGTGTGTAATATAAGCGATCTCTCGTAGAGTAGACTAAACGTGCTGATTAATTGTTTATCTCGATCGGCTTGGTCCACGGAAAGTCAGAATAACTGTAAACTCCGATTAATTTAATCGGCGATTAACTTGCTGCAAATTTAATATCTTAATTAATTAGTATTAATACTGTTAACATTTAATTAGTAAAATTAATATTTTATTTATTCAGAAGTATAATTTATTTTATTACGTCGCACGCGACACACGCGCATAATACAAGCAGACATAAAAGCGATCTCTTAGAGAACAATAAACATGCTGACTAATTGTTGATCCCGACTTGGCTCACAAGGAAAGTCAGAATTCCGCGAATTCCGATTAACTTGTCGTAAAATTAATATCATATTTATTTAACTTTATTATTATATTATACAATTTCTTTAACATTTTAATTATTGATACCGATAAAATTGTTAATTTTTTGTTGTTCAACATATAGGAAAAAAAGATTAAGTTGGAGAGATAACTATATATACATTGTATATACTTGGAATTATATATCTGTTAGAAATTCTTTTTTAAGCGATTAAAACTGATTAAGTTAATCATAACAGAACAAAGAATCATGATGAGCTTAAAATGACATTAAAGTGGCGTTAAAGTGACTTTTAAGTGATGAATAAAGTCATGATGACATATCATTATGAGTTTTAACTTCTATCTAGGATCGGAGTTTGGTCGAAGTCGAATATATAGCATGATAACTTGTCCGTATTTTTCCGAATGACTTTTCTCGAGACTTACGATAAATACTTCATAATTAAATTCATGTCTTCGCATAATAAAATAAAAAATTATAAAGTATTCTCTTACTCTTTTGAAATAATATTCCCCTGCGAGTATTTCTCGGAATAAACGTCGCGATTATTCTTATCAACGACAGATAATTTCCAGGTTTCGTTAAAAAAAAACAAATAATGATAATTCACCACCTGGATAATTAAATTTTAATTGTATCATTCGCGTCGTCAATTTTGTCGAATTATGATTTCAAGCAGAAGAAGAAGAAGAAGTCAAAATGATGTTAAAATAGCTTCACCTTAATGCTGTTTTAACACCATTTTAACGTTATCATGATTTTATTTTTTTGTGTATAGGATCAGTTTAATATATTTTTAAATACCTGATTTAATATACATTTTAGTTTGAGTAGAACTTCCAAAGTCGCTATTTCTTTTAAATATTCGATGGAAAAAAATCGAAGGCACATTTATCAAAGCGTTAACATTCGACAGTGCTTCAGTTATCGCAAAAATAGCTGCAATTCCTTCTTTTCTTTCGCTACTTCCTATGACAGAGTTCTATAATTCCTTTTACATTACAGTCCAGTTTCAGCTAATTATACAACTGAGAGAAGCATATAGGATCGATTATCTTACGGATTAATTGACGCATTTATTCGCAATATAATCGGACAATTTAAGTTTAAACGACGAGGAAATAATAAATATTTAGAAGATTAGAGAATAAGCGAAAATTTCTCCACATTTATCAGAGAGCCAAAATCCACATGTTGATATATACATTCGTCAAGCGTAAAATGATCTTATCTAATCAATTAAGACTTTTCCGGGTACCGTAGACTTGCGAAGTCACGGCAACGAGACGTACTACTTGATGCGACGGAGGGAGATGAATCGCGAAGGTACCGCAATTCATCGTGACTCACGAACTTGCACGCGTACACGTACTCTTCTCGCGCTGGAGCGTCCGCCGCGCTTATAATTCCGCACGATCTAGACGGCGACGGTTAGTTGAATTACCTCCAGTATATCGTCGCTAGTACAAGCTCGCACTTACAGGCTGACGCGAGCTGATGGACGACGCAGTATATGGCGGATGCAATTAAATCGCAATTATACCGCCATCCGCGTTCAGGTATGTCACGTCCGTCGCTTGTACCAACATCAAATTAAAAAAAAAGAAGAAACAAATTCTGTAATTTCATCCTCGAATATGTGTTGAAAGAAATTACTTGGTCGCACTCCCGTTCATCATCATTATCGTTATCAGTGAAGAAACCGCCCACCGGAGTCACTACGAAGCGGAAAAGAATCGATCTCGCGATACTTTCGGCGTAATATTTTCTCCTTACCGAAACATCGCGATGGATAAAACGATATCGATATCGATCGTAATGATAAACATATCATTTACTTTATCTCTGAAGTGTTACATCGCGGTGCGTTGCAGGTCGGACATTATCAGCGAGCCTCTCAATTCCTGAACAATATGATTACTTTACATCGAGTGTGCACGTTATATGTGTGTGTGTGCATTCAGTCATTTGTTCCCGCATTGAATAATCGTCATCAAAATAACATTGACGGGTCTGTGACCGCTATACTCTCCTACTTTATCCCCACTGCACTGCGCAGCTCGATGCACGGCTCGAGGTCAAGAACGGGCTTGGATTTAAAGGCGAAAGAACGATCTCTCGTTGCACGCTTCTCTCGTTTCCCTTCTACTTTAGTATCGCGGGAGATGTTAAGATCGCGTATCTGATGTTGGCACTAAACTTTCTTGCGAATGCAACTTTCTTCCTCAATTTAAGTGACAATCGATGAAGTGAAAGATAAACAATCGTCGAATTGAATTTATCGAGAAATTTCATTTGTTTAGTCGGAGATAAATTCTACGCCTTAGATTTCAAAAAGATTTGAATGACATCAAAACGTAATACTTATATGTATATTCAAACGTGCTATATTGAGATAATTGCCCACACTTTTTTCTTCTTTCAGTAATTTCTCAACTCTGATGACGCAATGTGCGCATTTGTACAAATATTAATTCGTTCTAGTTTTTCCCCGCGGACAAACTTAGATTACCTGTCGCACTATAGCATCATGAAAGATGATGAAAGATGAGACTCACGTAATAACTTCTTAATATAACATTTAAGTGTAAATCAGTTATTAAATCGTTGATTGCAAAATATCGGAAATGAGATACTTGATACTAACATATACAATACGAAGAAAATAATATCTGTGATATACCAGAATACGATACGTTATCAAATTGATATGTCAACATAACAGTTAATGTATCAACAAAGTTGAATAATTGAAATTGTCAATATCAATATTACTAATAATGCACATGAATGTTTTAAATGGTTTATAACTAAAGGAACGTTTCTTCGATGCTATCATCTCCAGAAGACATGCTAAATTAAATGCATTTTACTTTAATCAATATATATTTAAGAATAATATTTATCAAATCTAATATAAAAATGTTTTGTTTAAGATGCATTTTGATTAAATTTCATCCAAATTTATAATTTTAAGTTAAAATTTTTAATACGATAAAGGTTTATATAACTAAACAATAATTTTCCTTTTCTTTCAGTAAAGAATATTCGTAATAACTAATCGACGATCGCTGGACAATGGGACCCTTCGAAATCCTGTGCGGCCTCGCCGCCATAATTCTCACTCTTTATTATTTCTTCACGTCGACTTTCGACTTTTGGAAATCACGCGGCGTTCGTGGTCCACGACCGATACCGGGGCTGGGTAATTTTAAAGACGTTATGCTTAATAAAACATCCGTGGGCGATTATTTGGCAGAAATGTATAACACCTATAAAGATGAACCAATGATTGGGATATTTGCTAGAAAAACACCAGTTCTTATTGTACAAGATCTGGATTTAATTAAGGATGTTCTTATCAAAGATTTCTCCGTATTTGCTAACAGAGGAATACCCACTTCCAAAAAGGTAAAAATATTTTAAGCTATTATATTTAAATACTTATATGGAGGGGTAAAAACCACAGTGGTGTAAGTCAAATTTTTAAAAATATTTCCTCGTGTGCATAGATGCAATCTGTACAATATATAAATTCGTATTTAAAAGAATATATAAATAAAACACACACGTCGCATCTGTTTTAAAAAAGTTCATAATATACTTGTATAAATTTCGTATAATAAGACTTATTAAAAAATGCGAGATGTACCTCCAAGAGCCTTATGCAAGTTTCTGTAAGTTAGTGGAATTTGATTTTAAGTTAAATTTACTTGATTACAATACTTCCTTTGTCATAGGCCGATCCGCTGTCGCAACATCTTTTCGCTTTGGAGCCGAAGAGGTGGCGACCGTTGAGAATGAATCTGTCGCCTGTTTTTACATCCGGTAAACTAAAAGAGATGTTCTCTTTAATATCAGAATGTGCTGATAACCTTGTCCAATACATGGAAAAAGTAGTGAGCGAAAATAAACCTGTCGAATGCCGCGAGTTGACGGCCAAATATACGACCGACGTTATCGGCAGCTGTGCCTTCGGTATCGAGATGAACGCTCTGTCGGACGAAGACAGTGAATTTCGCACGATGGGAAGAAAAGTATTCAATCCGACTTGGATAAATATATTACGAATGAGAATCAGACAAATGTTTCCGTGGCTTTACGAATTGTCCGCGTACGTCCTACCACAAACAGAAACCACCAAATTCTTCATACGCGTTATCGTGGACACCATGGAGTACAGAGAAACGAATAATATCACTAGAAATGATTTCATTGATATGCTGCGCGAATTAAAAAAACATCCAGATAAATTGGGCGACATCGGTATGCATGTTTATACATATATTACTTCTCTCTGTCATAAGACTATCTTTCACATATACAAATACCATACCAGTTTGAAAGCTATAGTTTAAAATAACTTCAATATAATTTTGTAAATAATAATTTATTATGTGTGTGAATTGTTGAGTAATTATCTAATCTAATAAAGAATTAAATAGTAATAAATTAATCTCAGACAACATTAAATTCATATATTATTGATATATTAATAAAAAACATGATATTTTAGGTATGTCAGATAGTTTATTAGCTTCTCAAGCGTTCGTATTTTTCCTTGCTGGCTTTGAGACTTCGTCGACGACTATTAGCAACGCGCTCTACGAGTTAGCATTAAATCAGAAAATACAAGATAATCTGCGTGAAGAAATAGATGAGGTCCATGCGAAACATGGTAGAGACTTAACGTACGATAATATAAAAAAAATGGATTACTTAGATAAAGTTTTCAAAGGTAAGTCGTTTGAAGAATAATATATGCTATATATTTTTTTAGCGATATTGTAACATGATATCATTGCTTAGTAAATTTTGATCTAATTGTAGTTTTTCAATATTTCCATAATTTAACACTATTCTTAATGCATTTAGAAACATTACGAAAATATCCGCCGGGGACAATACTTATGAGAGAGTCCACGTCGAGTTATACTTTCGATGGTACTAAAGTGAGTATACCGAAAGGTCAAAAGGTATGGATTCCCAGTTACGCGATTCATCGAGATCCGAATATTTATCCAAAGCCAGATGTCTTCGATCCAGAAAGATTTAATGAGGAAGCTGTGCGAAGCAGGCATCCGATGGCTTATCTACCTTTCGGCGACGGCCCAAGGAATTGCATTGGTATAGTGAAATAATTTGAAATATCATTTCTTTCCACGCAGAAAAAAATGTTTAATTAAAAAATATTTTTAATTTGTTACATATTTTTCAAATGAAAGTACTTTTGACCGAGAACTTTAATCAAATTTACATCATGATCGTTCTTTTATTTTCAGGAGCGCGTTTCGCTGTTTATCAGAGTAAAGTTGGGCTCGTAAAGATACTACGAAACTACAAAGTAGAAACTTGCGAGAAAACTCCAATACCCTACGTAAACGATCCTAAAGCATTCATATTAGCGCCAAAAGGCGGACTACACTTGAAAATAACTAAAATTAATCGAACTTAATTTTTTCAAGTTTTTCTCCAACTCTTCACAGAAAGTGTAATGAAAAGCGTGAAAAAAATCTGTCAATTAGAACTAGAACAATGATAGAAGTCATTGTTTCCGCTGTAATAGTTATTAATTTTTTTAATGTTGTTGTGCATTTACATCATATGTAAAATAGTTAATAATTAGATAGTATAATTGTAAGTTTATGCTGTTACGTACTGCATATATCTTAATAATATATGTAATCTTTTAAAATTGTTTCTTCATTTCTTGAGATAAACGTCCACACAACACAAAACTAAATATAAGTATTTCAGAAACGTTCCAAATTTTCAAAAGAGTTTCTAAATTAACGTCGTTGGTAGGTAGGTACTTAAGACGGTCTTAAATTTAAAATCCGACACTATATACGTTTCGACCTTACTTGGTCTTCTTCAGATTATAAGAGAAAAATACATTTAAAAATAATAAATTTCATTATTACATATGCTTTATTAAATTATTAATTTTTCTAATCGAATTAAATTATTATTTTATAGTTTTGAAAAAAATTACGTTTCAGATTACATATTTGACAAATAGTTTAATAACTTCACAAGCATACAGATATTTCATTGCTGGTTTTGAAACTTTGTCGTCGATATTAGCAATGCGTTCGAGATAGAGTCTTTCATTACCTCAAAATTAATATCCGCGATTTCTTGTTCTTTCTCGCTTCTTTAACAAGGTTCTGTAATTCCTTTCGCATTATATTTCGCTCAATTGCGGCTAATTGTACAGCCGAAAGAAGCATAGAATAAATCATCATAAAAAAAGACGTTTTCACTATATATTTAACTTAATCGATGCATTTATTCGCAATATGATTAAACAAAACGGGCAAAAGCTCAGCATCGAAATCTGCATGTTAACATACATATATGTATATCAGGTGTAAACATGATGTTATCTAATCGAGTTTTTCGAGTATCGCTACATGCAGAGTCACGATAACGCGCACTAGATGCGAAGAAAAAAAATAAATCTTGCAAATACCGTTTCCACAATTCATCGTGACTTACGAACTTGCACGCGTACACTCTTCTCGCGCTGGAGCGTCCACGCTTATAATTCCGCACGATCTAGACGGCGCCGTCGTTAGTATAAGTTCGCACTTACAGACTGACGCGAGCTGATGCACGGCGCAGTATATGCGGCAGATGCAATTAAATCGCAATTATACCGCCATTCGCGTTCAGGTATGTCACGTCCGTCGCTTATACCAAAATCAAATTTTAGAAAAAAAGAAACAAATTATGTAATTTTATCCTCGAATATATGTGTTGAAAGAAATTACTTCATTGCACTCCCATTCATCATCATCATCAGCGACGAAACCGCCCATCGGAGTCACTAGCGGAGAGGAATCGATCTGGCGATATTTTCTCCTTATACCGAAACATCGCGAAAAATAAAACAATATCGATAGTATTAATAAACGTATCATTATCTCTGAAGTGTTACATCGTGCGTTGCAGATCGGACGTTATCAGCAAGTCTCTCAATTCTCCTGAACAATAGTTTATTTCGTTTATTTTACATCGAACATGCGCGCGTTACATACGTGTGTGTGTGCATTCAATCATTTGTTCTCGCATTGAATAATCGTCATGAAAGTAATATTGACGTATCTATGACCGCTATACCTCTCCTACTTTATCTCCACTGCGCTGCCAGATGCATGAGATGTTCGGATATAAGCGCTAAACTTTTTTGCGAAAGTGATAAACTTTCTTTCTCGATTTATAAGTGACAATCGATGAAGTAAAAGATAAACAATCATCGAGTGATCATCGAATTGAATTTATCGAGAAATTTCATTTGTTTGTCGGAGATAAATTTTACGCCTTTAGATTTCAAAAAGATTTGAATGATATCGGAACGTAACACTTATGTATTCAAGTATATATGCTATATTGAGGTAATTGCCCATACTTTTTCCATCTTTCAGTTATTCCTGAACTCTGATGACACAACATGGTTGCGCATTTGTACAAATATTAATTCGTTCTATTATATAGCGTCTTTTCCCGGACGAACTTAGATTACTTGTGTTATCTGTCACCTCTAGCATCATGAAAGATACGAGACTCATGTAATAACTTCTTAATAACATTTGAGTGTAAATCACTTATTAAATCGTCGATTGCAAAATATCGGAAATGAGATACTTGGTACTAATAACATATACAATACGAAGAAAATATTTGTGATACCAGAATACGGTATCAAATTAATATCAACGTAACAGTTAATATATGAACAAAGTTGAATAATTGAAACTATCAATATCAATATTACTAATAATTAATAATGCACATAAATATTTTAAATAGTTTAAAGTACTAAAGGAACGTTTCTTCGATACTTCGATACGATCTTCAGATGACATGCTTTAAATACAAAATACATATTATTTAAATCAATATTTATTTAAGAATAATATTCATCAAATCTAACAAAAACTCGTTTTGCTTAAGATAAATTTTGATTAAATTTCATCCAAATTTATAATTTCAACAAGACGAAGGTTTATATAACAAAACAATCTTCTTCCTTTTCTTTCAGTAAATAATATTCGTAATAACTAATCGACAACTGCATGCTGGACAATGGAACCCTTCGAAATCCTGTGCGGCATTGCCGTTGTAATTTTCGCTCTTTATTATTTCCTCACGTCAAATTTCGACTTTTGGAAGTCACGTGGCGTTCGTGGTCCACGACCAATACCGGGGCTGGGTAATTTTAAAGATGTTATGCTTAATAAAACATCCGTGGGCGATTATTTGACAGAAATGTATAACACCTATAAAGATGAACCAATGATTGGGATATTCGATAATAAAACACCAGTTCTTGTTATACACGATCTAGATTTAATTAAGGATGTCCTTATCAAAGATTTCCTCGTATTTCCTACTAGAGAAATACCCATTTCCGAAAAGGTGAGAATATTTTAAGCTATTATATTTAAATACACATATCCAAAGAAAATATAAACAAAACATGTCGCATCTGTTTTAAAAATATACATATATACTTGTATAATTTTCGTATAATAAGACTTATTAAAAAATGCGAGATGTAGACTTCCAGAGACTTATCCAAGTTCCTGTAAGTTAGTAAAATTTGATCTTGAGTTAAATTTACTTGATTACAATACTTTTTTTGTCACAGGCCGATCCGCTGTCGCAAAATCTTGCCCTTTTGGAGCCGAAGAGGTGGCGACCGTTGAGAATAAGACTGTCGCCTGTTTTTACATCCGGTAAACTAAAGGAAATGTTCTCTTTAATATCAGAATGTGCTGACCACCTAGTCCAATACATGGAAAAAGTAGTGAGCGAAAATAAACCTGTCGAGTGCCGCGAGTTGACGGCCAAATATACGACCGACGTTATCGGTACCTGCGCCTTCGGCATCGAAATGAACGCTTTGTCGGACGAAGACAGTGAATTTCGCAAGATGGGAAGAGAAATATTTAATCCGTCTTGGAAAAATATATTACAATTCAGAATGAGACAAATGTTTCCGTGGCTTTACGAATTATCCGCGTACGTCCTACCACAAACAAAAACCACCAAATTCTTCATACGCGTTATCGTGGAGACTATGGACTACAGAGATACGAATAATATCACTAGACACGATTTCGTTGATGTGTTGCGCGAATTAAAGAAACATCCAGATAAATTAGGCGATATTAGTATGTATCTGTATATCTATATATATTTCTTTTATCTGTCATGGGACTATCTTTCACATAGAAATACCATACCAGTTTGCACACTCGTTTAAAATAATATTATAAATCACAATAAAGTAAAGTTAACTTTCACATTTATAACAACAATTTGTTCTTTATTGCTGAATTTTAACATAATATAACTTTAAAAATAATGAATTTATTATGTGTATGAATTCTTGAGTGATAATATAATCTAATAAAGAATTAAATGGTAATAAATAAATTACATTTTAGATTTGACGGATAGTTTAATAGCTGCCCAAGCGTTCGTATTTTTCGCTGCTGGCTTTGAAACTTCGTCAACAACTATTAGCAATGCGCTCTATGAATTAGCATTAAATCAAAAAGTACAAGACAATTTACGACAAGAAATTGACGAGATGTATGCGAAACATGGTGAAAATTTAACGTACGATGATATAAAAAAAATGGATTATTTGGATAAAGTTTTCAAAGGTATGTCGTTTGAAGAATAATATTCAGCGATATTCTAATAATCTAATATGATCCCACTGCTAGTAAACTATAATCTAATTGTAGTTTTTCAATATTTCCATAATTTGATACTATTCTTATTGTATGCAGAAACATTACGAAAATATCCACCATTGGCAGTTCTTAGGAGAGAATCTATGTCCAGTCATACTTTCGTTGGTATCAACGTCAGTATACCGAAAAGTCAAAAAATATGGATTCCCATTTACGCGATTCATCGAGATCCGGATATTTATCCAAAGCCAGATGTCTTCGATCCAGAAAGATTTGATGAAGAAACTGTGCAAAGCAGGCACCCGATGGCTTATCTACCTTTTGGCGACGGGCCAAGAAATTGCATTGGTATAGTGAAATAATTTGAAATATCCCTTTTCATTTCCTTCCACGCAGAAAAAAATGTTTAATCAAAAAATATTTTTAATTTGTTACATATTTTTCAAATAAAAGTACTTTTGACCGAGAACTTTAATCAAATTTACATCATGATCGTTCTTCTATTTTCAGGAGCGCGTTTCGCTGTTTATCAGAGCAAAGTTGGACTTGTAAAGATACTACGAAATTATAAAGTTGAGACTTGCGAGAAAACTCCAATACCCTACGTAAACGATCCTAAAGCACGTATATTAGCACCAAAAGGAGGACTACACTTAAAAATAATTAAAATTAATCGACTTTAATTTTTTCAAGTTTTTCTCCAACTCTCCACAGAAAGCGTGATAAAAAGTAAAGAAAATCTGTCAATTAGAATGATAGAAGTCATTCTGTTATTAATTTTTTTAATGTTTGTGCATTTATATTTTATGTAAAATAGTTAATAATGAGATAGTTTAATTGTAAGTTTATGCTGTTACATACATATCTTAATAATATATGTAATCGTTTAAAATTGTTTCTTTATTACTTGAGATAAACGTCCACACAACACAAAACTAAATATAAGTGTTTCAGAAACGTTTCAAATTTTCAAAAAAGTTTCTAGATAACACTAAAACCTCATTGGTAGTCTAAAATACAAAACAGAGAAACATAAAATTTGAAATGTCTATACATGAATGTTTATGAGAAAACTTTTCATATTACATACAAATCAACTAAAAAATATAATGAAAGAATATTTGCCTAAAATCTTTATAATCCTCAAGCAAGTGCATTCAAAACTTGATGCAAGGTATAATACTTATTCTTGTAATTCTATTTATTATATAAAATTATATACTTAGTGGTCTTATAATAAAAAATTACCCTTCTTAAAAATATTTTGTCCTTGTCAAGAAAATGTTTTGCAAAATAACTCAGCTTACATAGAGACAGTTGCAAAATCGAAAACTTTTTCGAAAACGAATTTTCCTCGATTTGGACCATCGGCTGCGTTCCGACATCCGACTACGACATACGACTGATTGTAGAACCGGCCTAAGGTCTCTGAGCCGGTATTCGTAGCCTGTTCTTATTCCAAGATCGTCTTAAGTAATATCTTAAGATGCTAATACGGCTCTATACCTATTGCTTCATAAGATGCTTCATCTTAGGACGGTCTTAAATTTAAGATCCGACTGTATACGTTTCGACTATGTTATACTCACTTTGTCTTCTTCAGAGCATAATAAGAGAAAAATACGTTTAAAAATAATAAACTTATTACATATTGTTAATTCATTAATTTTTTAAATAGAAAGTTAAGTTATTTATAGTTTTGAAGAAATGACGTTTCAAATTAAATTCGACAGATAGTTTAATAACTTCACAAGCATATAGACATTTCATTGCTGGCTTTGAAACTTCGTCATCGATATTAGCAATGCTTCGAGAGTTTTTCGTTACCGCAAAATTAATATCCGCAATTTCTTGTTCTCTCTCGTTTCTTTAACAAGGTCCTGTAATTCCTTGATATTTCGCTATGCGGCTAATTGTACAGCCGAAAGGAGCATAGAATAGATCATCATAAAGGAAGATGTTTTCACTATATATTTAACTTAATCGATGCATTTATTTGCAATATGATTAAACAAAACGGTCAAAAGTTCAGCACCGAAATCCGCATGTTAACATGCATATGTATATTAGGTGTAACATGATATTATCCAATCGACTTTTCGAGTATCGCGCTACTTGCAGAGTCACGATAACACACACTAGATGCGAAGAAGGGAGATAAATCTTGCAGAAACCGTTTCCACAATTCATTGTGACTCACATACTCTCCTCGCGTTGGAGTGTCCGCGCTTATAATTTCGCACGATCTAGACGGGACGGTTAGTTGAATTACCACCAGTTAAGGCCTCCGCACAATGAAAAACAGATATTAGCGATTAGGACTAAAGAATCAAGAATAAAATTGAATGCACGATAAAAAATAAAAGCATCAGAAACAGGGAATATAACACAGGTAATAGATGATTTTTAACCTATCGGAAGCCGTGTATCAATGCTACACCAGTTTTATTCCTGATTTCTTATTCCTAATCGCTAATATCTGTTCCTTGTTCCTTGTATTTTTCATTGTGCGAAGGCCTTTACACCGTCGCGTGAGCTAGTACAAGACTACAAGTTCGCGCTTACGGGCTGACGCGAGCTGATGTACAACGCAATATATGATGACGAATGCAATTACATCACACCGCCATCCGCGTTCAGGTATGGCATGTCCGTCGCTTGTACCAACATCAAATTTCAGAAAAGAAAAGAAGAAACAAATTCTGTAATTTCATCCTCGAATATGTGTTGAAAGAAATTACTTCATCGCACTCACATTCATCATCATCATCAGCGAAGAAACCGGCGCCCACCGGAGTCACTAGCGGAGAGGAATCGATCTCGCGATATTTTCTCCTTATACCGAAACATCGCGAAAAATAAAACAATATCGATCGTATTGATAAACATATATTTTAATTGCCTATACTTTTTCCTTCTTTTAGTTATTTCTCAACTCTGATGACGCAACGTGGTTGCGCATTTGTACAAACATTAATTCGTTCTAGCGTCTTTTCCCGGACGAACTTAGATTACCTGTATTATCTGTCATCTCTAATAATACGAGACTCACGTAATAACTTCTTAATAACATTTGAGTGTATATCAGTTATTAAATCGTCGATTGTAAAATATCGGAAATTTCGGAAGATACTTGGTACTAACATATACAATACGAAGAAAATATCTATGATACCAGAATACGGTATCAAATTAATATCAACATAACAGTTAACCCTTAAACATACAGATGGGGTATGCCATACCCGGTCGATTTTTTAAATAAACGCCATTTCGGAATGGGTGATGATAGTGGTCTGGTATGGGTCGATAAAAAAAACTTTCAGGTTTCGTCTTGAACGTCCAGTTAAGGCAGCGCGTCAGTCTCGCTATAGAAGTCGAGCAAAAAGGTAAGGAAGTTTGTTTGGGGTACGTTATACCCCCGTTATGTGTTAGTGGAATTTGTTGGCATACTTCATTTTATTTATTTACCCCGCAACATGTTTTATTTTGTAACCGTTTCATGCTTTGCAGATAATTTGAGGTTATAATCTTACAATACGGATTATTTCAGATTATAATATACGGAATGGAAACGCATTCGAAGTCACGCGGTACTTCAGAGATAGCAACATCATTCATTTTTTTTATAAAAATAAATTACTTTCAAAGAATTATATTGTAATTTTAAATTATTTTTAACCTATTTCTGTAAAACAATTAAATATATGTATGGTTCTCATGTTCGTCATTTTGTTGACGCCAAGTTTTTAAAGCCAAATTTAACTTTTAAATTATATTTATCAATCGCAAAAACTAGACATAAAGTCTTAAAATTTTTTATAAATTAGGATTTCAAAATTACAGGATTTTTTTTCACATAATTGAAATGCTCTAAAAAAGTTTAAAATTGTCCAAGTTCACCATGTCAAATAATTCAACTCTTTGGAACAAATAATTATGACGTATTTTTTTTCATATACTATCATTTTTATACTTTCAAGATCCGTTAATAAAATGTCTTTATCAGTTTTTTTGAAGTTATAAATTTAAAAAAAGTGATTTTTGCAAAATTTTCTTACGACTTTATTCGACTTATTTGCAAATATCTTTGAAGGTAAACGTTAAATCACAAAATCATGTACATGGTCTTGTTCCTTACAGTTTAGCACGCAATTTAAAAAAAAAAGGGGTTTAAAATTGACACACAGGACGCGAAGTTATAGTTGAAATACGCGAGTCAAGTATGGCATACCCCCGTTATGTACTAATGTTACAGACTGGAAAGTATGTGTTTAAGGGTTAATATATGAACAAAGTTGAATAATTGAAACTATCAGTATCAATATTACTAATAATTCATATGAATATTTTAAATGGTTTACAACTAAAGGAACGTTTCTTCGATACTGTAATCTTCAGATGACGCATGCTAAATTAAATACATATTATTTAAATCAATATTTATTTAAAAATAATATTCATCAAATCTAATATAAACTCATGTTTTGTTTAAGATAAATTTTGATTAAATTTTATCCAAATTTATAATTTCAACAAGACGAAGGTTTATATAACAAAACGATCTTCTTCCTTTTCTTTCAGTAAAGAATATTCGTAATAACTAATCGACGACTGCTGGACAATGGAACTCTTCGAAATCATGTGCGGCATCGCCGTCGTGATTCTCGCTCTTTATTATTTCCTCACGTCAAGTTATGACTTTTGGAAGTCACGTGGCGTTCGTGGTCCACGACCGATACCGTGGCTGGGTAATTTTAAAGACGTTGTACTTAATAAAACATACACTGAGACAAAAAATTTGTTAAAAAACGGAAAATGTGTTTCATCTAACTAAAATATTTAGTCCGATACGTTCAACTAAACATTAGTTGAATTAACTAATTCTTGATTAAAAAATGTTGATAGTTGACATAAATGAACTATACCTTTTTTAGTGCAACTTAATTATTGTTGAATCAATCATTGGATCAACAACTATACAAATTTAATCCGTACAACCAATTTTTTTTTTCAGTGTATGTAGGCGATTATTTGGCAGAAATGTATAACACCTACAAAGATGAACCAATGATTGGGATATTCGATAGAAAAACACCAGTTCTTGTTATACAAAATCTAGATTTAATTAAAGATGTCCTTATCAAAGATTTCTCCGTATTTGCTAACAGAGGAATACCCACTTCCGAAAAGGTAAGGATATTTTAAGCTATTACATTTAAATACATATATCCAAAGAAAATATAAACAAAACACACATGTCGCATCTGTTTTAAAAATATTCATATATACTTGTTTAATTTTCGTATAATAAGACTTATTAAAAAATGCGAGATGTGAACTCCAAGAGACTTATGCAAGTTTCTGTAAGTTAGTAGAATTTGATTTTGAGTTAAATTTACTTGATTACAATACTTTCTTTGTCACAGGCCGATCCGCTGTCGCAAAATCTTTTCCATTTGGAGCCGAAGAGGTGGCGACCGTTGAGAATGAATCTGTCACCTGTTTTTACATCCGGTAAACTAAAGGAAATGTTCTCTTTAATATCAGAATGTGCTGACCACCTTGTCCAATACATGGAAAAAGTAGTGAGCGAAGATAAATCTGTCGAGTGCCGCGAGTTGACGGCCAAATATACGACCGACGTTATCGGCAGCTGTGCCTTCGGTATCGAGATGAACGCTTTGTCGGACGAAGACAGTGAATTTCGCAAGATGGGAAGAAAAGTATTCAATCCGACTTGGATAAGAATGAGAATAAGACAAATGTTTCCGTGGCTTTACAAATTGTTCGCATCATACGTCCTACCGCAAACAGAAACCACCAAATTCTTCACACGCGTTATCGTGGAGACCATGGACTACAGAGAAACGAATAATATTACTAGAAATGATTTCATTGATATTTTGCGCGAATTAAAGAAACATCCAGATAAATTGGGCGATATTGGTATGTATGTTTATATATTACTTTTATCCGCCATAGGATTATATTTATATTTATGGAAAAATCATACGAGTTTTCATGTGTCTAAAAGTAATTTTATAAATCATAATAAAATAAAATTGACTTTTACTTTCATGGCGACTTCTTTATTACAGCCGTAGTACGGCCAGTTGAACATAATATAATTATAAAAATAATAAAATTATATACATATATGAATTGTTAAGTAATTACCCAGTAAACAAAAGGATATAGCAGTGTATGCCGACAGATTGATAACAGATTAGATCGAAACATGTCAGCAGACTGACATTAACTGCGTCCCTTATATTTTGTTAGTACAGTCTGCTAACATAATCAGAACGCAGATTTTGTTAGCAGACAACAGAAACCGCGCAGACAGTGCCTACTGACAGGCAATGTAAACAGATTCTGTCATATTTCTGGTAACAGTTTGACAACATCGTCTAATAGAGCAGCTTCTGTATGAAAATTTTTGTCTTTCTGACATGAAAAATTTACTGCAAACTCTGCTTAGAATCTGTCTGCGCAGGTTTAGCTATCTGGGTTAGCTAATCTCAAACAACATTAAATTAATATATTGATATATTAATATTATTGATAAATTAATAAAAACATGATATTTTAGATTTGACAGATAGTTTAATGGCTGCTCAAGCGTTTGTATTTTTCGCTGCTGGCTTTGAAACTTCGTCGGCGACTATCAGCAATGTGCTCTACGAGTTAGCATTAAATCAGAAAATACAAGATAATCTGCGTGAAGAAATTGATGAGATGTATGCAAAACATGGTAGAGACTTAACGTACGATAATATAAAAAAAATGGATTACTTAGATAAAGTTTTCAAAGGTATGTCGTTTGAAGAATAATATATGCTATATATTTTTTTAGCGATATTGTAATATGATATCATTGCCAGTAAACTTCAATCTAATTGTAGTTTTTCAATATTTTCACAATTTAACACTATTCTTAATGCATATAGAAACATTACGAAAATATCCGCCGGGACCAATGCTTATGAGAAAGTCCACGTCGAATTATACTTTCGATGGTACTAAAGTTAGTATACCGAAAGATCAAAAGGTATGGATTCCCGTTTACGCGATTCATCGAGATCCGGATATTTATCCAAAGCCAGATGTCTTCGATCCAGAAAGATTTAATGAGGAAGCTGTGCGAAGCAGGCATCCGATGGCTTATCTACCTTTCGGCGACGGGCCAAGGAATTGCATTGGTATATAGTAAAATAATCTGAAATATCCCTTTTCATTTCCTTCCACGCAGAAAAAAATTTTTAATCAAAAAATATTTTTAATTTGTTACATATTTTTCAAATAAAAGTACTTTTGATCGAAAACTTTAATCAAATTTATATCATGATCGTTCTTTTATTTTCAGGAGCGCGTTTCGCTGTTTCTCAGAGTAAAGTTGGACTTGTAAAGATACTACGAAATTACAAAGTCGAGACTTGCGAGAAAACTCCAATACCCTACGTAAACGATCCTAAAGCACTCATATTAACGCCAAAGGGCGGACTACACTTGAAAATAATTAAAATTAATCGACCTTAATTTTTTCAAGTTTTTCTCCAACTCTCCACCGAAAGCGTAATAAAAAATGAAGAAAATCTGTCAATTAGAATGATAAGAGTCATTCTGTAATACATAGTTATTAATTTTTTTAATGTTGTGCATTTACGTCTTATGTAAAATGGTGATTAATTAGATAATTGTAAGTTTATGCTGTTACATATATATCTTAATAATATATAATATGTAATCTTTTAAAAAATTGTCTTCTTTATTTCTTCAGTTAAACGCCCGCCCAACACAAAACTAAATATAAGTGTTTCAGAAACGTTTCAAATTTGCAAAAAAGTTTCGAGATATAACACTAAAACGTCATTGGTAGTCTAAAATACAAAACAGAGAAACATAAAATTTAAAATGTCTAGACGATGTTTATGAGAAAGGGTTTCATAATACAAACAAATCAACTGAAATATATAATGAAAGAATATTTGCCTAAAATCTTTATAATCCTCGAGCAAGTGCATTCAAAACTTTTGGTGCAATATGTAATACTTATTCTTGCAATTCTATTTATTATATAAAATTATATACTTAGTGGTCTTATAATAAAATTACCCTTCTTAAAAATATTTTGTCCTTGTCAAGAAAATGTTTTGCAAAATCAAAAACTTTTTCGAAAATAAATTTTCCTCGATTTGGACCATCGGCTGCGTTTCGACATCCGACTACGACATACGACTGATTGTAGACGCGGCCTAAGGTCTCTGAGCCAGTATTCATAGCCTGTTCTTATTTCAAGATCGTTTTAAGTTTTAAGTAATATCTTAAGATGCTAATACGGCTCTGTATTGCTTCGTAAGATGCTCATCTTAAGACGGTCTTAATTTAAGATCCGACTGTATACGTTTCGACTATGTACTCACTTTGTCTTCTTCAGAACATATAATAAGAGAAAAATACATTTAAAAGTAATAAATTTATTACATATGTATTGTTAATTCATTAATTTTTTAAATAGAAAGTTAAGTTATTTATAGTTTTGAAGAAATGACGTTTCAGATTAAATTCGACAGATAGTTTAATAACTTCACAAGCATATAGATATCTTATTGCTGGCTTTGAAACTTCGTCGTCGATATTGGCAATGCTTCGAGAGTTTTTCGTTACCGCAAAATTAATATCCGCGGTGATTTCTTATTCTCTCTCGCTTCTTGAACAAGGTCCTGTAATTCCTTTATATTTCGCTCAATTAATTGCGGCTAATTGTACAGCCGAAAGGAGGATAGAGTAGATCATCATAAAGGAAAATGTTTTCACTACATATTTAACTTAATCGATGCATTTATTCGCAATATGATTAAACAAACCGTCAAAAGCTCAGCACCGAAATCTGCATGTTATCATACATATATGTATATTAAGTAGGTGTAACATATAATGTTATCTAATCGACTTTTCCGAGTATCGCTACTTGCAGAGTCACGATAAGACACACTAGATGCGTCGGAGAGAGATAAATCTTGAAGATACCGTTTCCACAATTCATCGTGAGTCACATGCTTGTCCACATACTCTCCTCACCCTGGAGCGCTGGCGCTTATAATTCCACACGAGACGGCGACGGTTGGTTGAATCTCCAGTTACAACGTTGCGTGCTACACGTTCACTTACGAGCCGACGCGAGCTGGTACACGGCGCAATATATCTCCCAGAGATGCAATTACGTCGCACCGCCATCCGCGTTCAGGTATGTCACGTTCATTGCTTGTACCAACGTCGAATTTCATCATCGAATATGTGTTGAAAGAAATCACTTCATCACATGTTTATTTATCATCATCATCATCATCATCAGCGAAGAAACCACCGGAATCGCTACGAAGCGGAGAGGAATCGATCTCGCGATTTTTTCGACGCAATATTTTCTACTTTCCGAAACGTTATTACGCGACGGATGAAATGAATTGATATCGATGCTATTGACAGTATTATTTATTGTATCTCGGAAGTATTACATCATATACGTATACGTTACATAAGTCTAGCGTTATCAACGAACCTCTCAATCCCTGATGAACAATGGTTTACTTTGCATCGCGCGTGCGTTACATGTGCTGCATTCAGTCATTCGTTCATGTATTGAATAATGTCGTCATCAAAGTAACATTGACGGGTCTGTGACTGCTATACTTCTCATAATTTATCCCCACTGCGCTACTAGATATCATGCACTGCTCGAGGTCGAGGACGGGCTTGGATTGTAAAACAATAGAACGACCTCTTGTTTCACGTTTTTTCGTTTCTTTTTTTCTACTCCAGTATCGTGGAAAATATTAAGCGACAAGCGAGCGAAATGTAAATAATTGCCACGTAACAGATTGCGTGGTCATCAAATTAAATTTATAAAAAAAATCTCATTTGGCCGGCGATAAATTCTTCGCCTTATATTTCAAGATGATTTGCATGTATTTAAGCGCGCTATATTGAGAAGTAATTGTGCATTATGTACCAACTTTTTTCCTCATTCAATTTTTCTAATTTTGAATTTTGATGACGCAACGTTGGTTGTGTATTTGTGCAAGTATTAATTCGTCCTAAAGTTTTTTTCCAAACAAACGTCTTCAGATTACCTTATTATCTTTCGCATTAGCGTCATAAAAGATATAAAGACTGAGAGATGTAATACTTCTAAATAACATTTAAGTACAAGTCAGTTATTTAGTCGTCAGCTGCAAAATATAAAAAATGAGAGACTTTGTACCAACATATAATACGAAGAAAATGATATCTGTGATACCAGAGTGATAAGGTATCAATTTGGAACAGTTAATATATCAACGAATTTAGATTATTGAATGTCAATATCAATATTGCATAATGCATGTGAATATTTGAAATAGTTTATAAATTAAAAAAAACGCTTCTTTGAGGTATCTCCAGAAGGCACGCTAAATTAAAGTTTTCTCTAAATAAGTTTTCTCCAATTCAATATTAATTTAAGAACAATAGTCATCAAATGTAATTTAAACTCATGACTTGGTAAAGATGCATTCTAATAGTACTTCATTAAATTTTATAATTTCAAGACTATAAGACGTTTATGTAACCAAATGTTTTTTTTTCTTTCAGTAAAGATCATCGTGATAACTGACCGACGATTGTCGAACAATGGAACCCTTCGAAATTCTATGCGGCATCGCCGCCGTAATTATCGCTCTTTATTATTTCCTCACGTCAAGTTATGACTTTTGGAAGTCACGTGGCGTTCCTGGTCCGCAACCGACACCAGGATTCGGCAATTTTAAAGACATTATGTTTAATAATTTATCTATGGGCGATTATACGACAAAATTATATAACGAGCATAAAGATGAACCAATGATTGGGATATTCGCTAGAAAAACTCCAATTCTTATTGTAAAAGATCCAGATTTAATTAAGGATATCCTTATCAAAGATTTCTCCACATTTGCTAACAGAGGACTACCCACTTTCAAAAAGGTGAGGATATTTTAAGCTGTTATATTTAAGTATATCCAGAAAATATATACATTGAAAAAAAAATTTAGATCCAAGAAAATTTATTTTAACATAGTACCAATGACTTATTTACTTAATATAATCACATATTTATTTAGAATTAGATATCTTTACTTAATTTAAGTACTTATATTAAGTAAATAAGTTATTGGTTCTATGTAAATAAATATTTTCTTGAATCTAATTTTTTTTCCAGTGTAAATACACACACGGCGCATGATTTTTAAAGATTCACATAATATTATACTTCTATAATTTTCGTATAATAAAACTTATTTAAAATATGAAATGTATCTCCAAAGAGCTTTATACAAGTCAAGTTAGTAGTTCTTAATTTTAAATTCTATTACAATTCTAATATATCTTTGTCACAGGCCGATCCGCTGTCGCAACATCTTTTCGCTTTGGAGCCGAAGAGATGGCGACCGTTGAGAACGAGACTGTCGCCTGTTTTTACATCCGGTAAACTAAAAGAGATGTTCTCCTTAATATCCAAATGCGCTGACCACCTTGTCCAATACATGGAAAAAGTAGCGAGCAGAAATGAACCGGTAGAATGCCGCGAATTGACGGCCAAATATACGACCGACGTTATCGGTACCTGCGCCTTCGGCATCGAGATGAACGCTTTGTCAGACGAAGACAGTGAATTTCGCAAGATGGGAAGACAAATATTTAATCCGTCTTGGAGAAATACATTACGATTCAGAATGAGACAAATGCTTCCGTGGCTTTACGAATTATCCGCGTACGTCCTACCGCAAACAGAAGTCACCAAATTCTTCACGCGCGTTATCGTGGAGACTATGGACTACAGAGAAACGAATAATATCACTAGACACGATTTCGTTGATATGTTGCGCGAATTAAAGAAACATCCAGATAAATTGGGCGATATTGGTATGTATCTATATATTTATATGTTACTTTTTTTTATCTGTCATAGGACTATCTTTCACATAAAGATACCATAGCAGTTTGCACACTCGTTTAAAATAATTTTATAAATCACAATAAAGTGTAAAGTTAATTTTTACTTTTATAACAACAATTTGTTCTTTATTGCCGAATTTTGACATAGTATAACTTTGAAAATAATGAATTTATTATGTGTGTGAGTTGTTGAGTGATTATATAATCTAATAAAGAATTAAATGGTAATAAATAAATTACATTTTAGATTTGACAGATAATTTAATAGCTGCCCAAGCGTTCGTATTTTTCGCTGCTGGCTTTGAAACTTCGTCAACAACTATTAGCAATGCGCTCTATGAGTTAGCATTAAATCAAAAAGTACAAGACAATTTACGTCAAGAAATTGACGAGATGTATGCAAAACATGGCGAAAATTTAACGTACGATGATATTAAAAAAATGGATTATTTGGATAAAGTTTTCAAAGGTACGTCGTTTGAAGAATAATATTCAGCGATATTCTAATATGATCCCACTGCTAGTATAAACAATCTAATTGTAGTTTTTCAATATTTCCATAATTTGACACTATTCTTAATGCATGCAGAAACATTACGAAAATATCCACCAGTGACAGTTCTTATGAGACAATCCATGTCGAGTTATACTTTCGATGGTACTAAAGTTAGTATACCGAAAAATCAAAGAATATGGATTCCTGCATATGCGATTCAGCGAGATCCGAGTATTTATCCAAAACCAGATGTCTTCGATCCAGAAAGATTTAATGAGGAAGCTGTGCGAAGCAGACATCCGATGGCTTATCTACCTTTCGGCGACGGCCCAAGAAATTGCATTGGTATAGTGAAATGATTTAAAATCACTTTTTATTTCTTTTTGCGCAGAAAAATATTTTTAATTAGAAAATATTTTTATTACATATTTTCCAACTAAAAAGTACTTTTAATCGAAAACTTTAATCTGATCAAACATCATTATATTGTTTTCTTACTTTCAGGGGCTCGCTTCGCCGTTTATCAGAGTAAAGTTGGACTTGTAAAGATATTACGAAACTACAAAGTCGAAACTTGCGAGAAAACTACAATACCCTACGTAAACAATCCTCGAGCATTTCTATTAATGCCAAAAGACGGATTACATTTAAAAATAATTAAAATTAATCAATCTTAATTTTTTTAAGTTTTTCCCGAACTCTCCATAGAAAGCGTAATAAAACGTGAAGAAAATCAATTAGAACAATGATAGGAGTTATTGTTTCTGCTGTAATAGTTATTAATTTTTTAATGTTGTTTAATGTAAAATAGTTACTAATTAGATAGTTTAATTGTAAGTTTATACTGTTACATATATAGATATCTTAATAATACATGTAATATTTTAAAATTGTTTTCTTTATTTCTTGAGATAAAGAGATAAACGCCCACACAATACAAAACTCAATATAAATGTTAACGTTATACCGAAAACATTATACAGAAAAAAATTCTGATTCAGTAAAGTGTAATCATTGTGGAATAATTGTTTCTAAAAGTTATAGAATGCAAAAGAACTAAAGATCACTTATGCGATTATACAATACATAACATAACAGTAAGGTAAATGTACCAATGTCCGGAACCCTAAGACCTATGTCTAGACACCTTTATCATTTTAGTTTTTATATAAATATACAACGCAAATTAAAATCAAAGATAAAAATACGATACAAGAAAAATGTTTTTAGCTTTAATTCTTTAATTTTTATTCGCGTTATAATTTATACCTAAAATGATAAAGATGTCCAGACATAGGTACGTGTCCCAGACATTTGGTACGTCTTACTAGACAAACATCCAAAACGTGGTGTCATCCTAGAAAATTACAAAGCATCAAAATGCATAGCAACATGCAATTATTGCAAAACAATAATAAGTTTTAAGTATGGTATGTTCGTTCTGATAAATCATTCAGAAATAAATCACCTTGATAAATGTAATTGACGTAATTGTATTGATACGAATATAAAAAAAAGAGCAGAAATATGGGACAAGTACGACGTAAGAGGTAGAGATGCGACGTGCAAAACATGTAAGACGGTTTTATAAAACATAACAGTAGGATAACACCTTTAAGGAGCCTGCCACTTGCGAGTTTGTGAGTAAGTATTTATCCAAAAACGTGTAAAATATTGATGAATATAAAGTAGGTAAATAAGTAATAGAGTAATGAAATAATAAATAAGTAAAGATCTAAATAGTCCAGTTTTTATCACGGTACATATATGTATTATAATAATTATATGCAATTTTGACTGAAACAGCGATCGTCCGTGTGTGTTTATGGATTATGGTAGAATTCCTCGAAACAATACAAAATCATATTTCGTGTATATTTTCGAATAATTTAATTAAATCGATGAATTAAACGAAAAACCGTTTTGGAAAATATAATACTCTAAATTATAAAGCGTGAGGAGAACGACAGCTGCAGAGCTGATATTACCATGAGAAATAAATTGGAAATATTTACGACAAATTAAGTACGTGAACGAGCGAATTACGTGCTTGTTCTTTAACGAAAAACGGAATTGTATTCACGGACGCACATTTTTGATACGCATTTTGAAGCAAGCTCGCTCCCTCGTTCGCGATCGCGACAAGCAGAATAACGCCAAACGCGCGATCGTTCTCTTCAATCACTTTAATTGATTATTAATTCCCGCACTCAACGAGAATTTCAAGCTATTCATTGAAGCATCTTCCCGCGCGATTCACTTATTCGGAGTAAGAATCGAAACGGAGCGCGGAGGCAGGAGACGCGAATTCCGAGGTTATGATCGTTTCACTGCGACACGCGGGACGCGAGACAACGATTCCGTTAAGATTCGGGTGTATCGCGCTTTGAAACACTTATCTCTCGTGTACAATTCACTCACCGATCACGGCATACTGCAGCTGAGACCCGCCAAAAATCACAGCCGGGAGGGTGATACGTACGACGTCCAGCACGGCATTCGGCGTTCATTTCGCCCAGCGACGGCATCCCACTCAGTTTCAGTCGACACAAAAAGCAACGAAATATTCGACGTATGTCCACTTTGCAACACTCCGTAATCGGATTTCGTTTCATTCGCGAGAAAGGAATTACACGAACGACGTCTCGCACCGATCGTTGAACGGTTGAACGTGTCACGACACTCACCGTCACCGACTCACGACGCTCGACGCTTGCGCGCGGCCGCGCGACGCTGCCGTCGCACAGCCGGGCGAGAGGTCGAACGCGATTGGCTCGCGAGTCGAGCCCCCAGATCCGGCCAATCACGTTCGGCCGCTCCGAGCCAGCGGCGCGGCCGCGGCGGTCGCGCGCGCCGTGACGTACCAGGCGCCAGGCGCTACTACCGTTGAACTTGAGAGCAGCGTACGATTAAAGTCACCGCGCGGCCGATTGTTTTGGCCCGTGAGCGGCCTTGCTACTCGTTTTTGTCGACGCTCGGAGTACCGTTACCTGCGGAAGTTATTCGGCTATCATTCTCCCGATGGATTTTGCACAAGTGAGAAGTGTTCGTGCTCCGTGCCCGTCGCCGCGCTCGCGCAGTGCTATCAGTGCTGATTCGGAACGCGCTCGTTTCTGCGAGTGGTACTCCTGCTCTCCTCGTTTCGCGGGCGGCGGAAAATCGACTACGCGAGTATTCGCCGTACGCGTTCAACAATTTGTGAATGTATCAAGTGCTCCTCGGAATGAACGGGAGTGCCGTTCAAGTAATCGGACTAAAAAACTTTTTCAAAGTTCATTTGAAAAATATTACGGTACGCTTGACGGAATATTTTTCTCGTTGAATTTTTAAACGGGAGTGCCGTACAGTATCGCGCGAAAGACATTTACTGGTAATTAGTCCGCGCGCGATTGTAGTTTATTATCCGCGAGTGTTTCTCGCGAGTGTCCTGTGCGGTGAGAGGAGAAGGCCTAACATCCTGAGAGGAGGAGGAGGTCTGAGAGAGACATCGGGCACCGGCGGAGCAACCTTGGGGTAAGTATCACCTCTTATTTGTATAAAATTAATAATTCGTCGTTTTTAATTGTTTAATAATTAATCGTTCTTATTTATTCGAATTGTTTTATCTCGATAAATTAGAAGTAATTAGAAAAAGAGAGATTATTTAAAATTTTACTGTAGTAAAGATCTTTTTCGATAAATAGATAATTGTATTGGCTAAATATTGTATTGAAAGACGAATTAGACGCGTAAGAATTAACTTTTGAAATGTTGATTATTTTGAGCGCTCTTTTAATTTAAATCTTATGTTTGTATGTTACAGTATCACCGTAGCTACGTGGCCGAATAATTCCGCCCGTTGCGCATCAGATCGGTGAGTCAATGAGAAATTTTTGTATTGAGGAAACGAATCTACGAATAATCAAATAAAAATATATCTCGGTATACATGTCGAATTACAATAATTTTTAGTATAAAAATATTACATTTGTAGATCCGTTGCCTTAAAATGGATGTGTTAAAACTGATTATGATATATTTAATCTTGGTATTACTTATCTATCAATATATTGTGCGATTGTGCTTGAAGAAATACTCGCACAATTCGCATGCACGGAGCTCGTAAAGAGCTCATCATCGTTCATCGAGTTATGTTGATGAACTGCCGCATTCTATTATAAATATCTTTTGAATAAAATTTTTAAATACATACAAAATTAAATTTTTGAATTTTTGTTACTTAGATTATTTACAGTTAAAGTAATAAATATTTTAGAAACACAAAAAAGAGAAACAAGAAATAAAATAATACTCGGATAATTAAAGTCATGATTTTTTAAATATATTGTAGTCAATAAATTTTTATTTAGATTTTTTTTTTAAATTATTTTTAGGACATTATTTTCTTAAACAAAAGATATCGTGTTAGATGTTGAAAAAAATATCTGTAGATAGGGAAAAATTGTGAATTAGTTAGGATATTCTATTTATACCCATTTATTCCTTTCCATACGTTTATCCAAGATTAAATATAATATAAATCGATGCAAAGAAGCAATATATAGATATATTTAGAATATTAGCATGCATAAAGAAAAGCGTATGTACGCATAAATTACATATGAATAAATAGGGTAAAAAATATTTTGGTCTTATTAATTTGTTTTATAGAAAATGTGATAATTGTTATTAATTGCTAAAATTTATTTTAACAAAGCATCGATTTTACCTTAATTTTTTGTAACCTATCCATCTATTTTTCATTGAGAAATTGGCTTTATGCCAGTCAAGTAATATATGACGTGAGATTCTAAATATTCTGTCGAGAAATACTGAAACTTTTAAAATTATTTTAGAATTGATCGTATAAAACACACTTATATATTCAGTTTTGCAGTAATGTATATGAATATATTATATAAGAAATAATTTTGGTAAAAAATGGAAAATAATGAGACATTTTTATATGTAAGTTTATAAAGATTTGCAATTATGTTATATTATTCATTATAAAAACGATTAATAATTAATTATAATATTCAATTATAATATCAAAATTGTGCGGAAATTTTCTTTTTTTCTGATCTCACGTCATTTATTTTGCATTGATACATTTTCGAGATGTAATGTGTACTGCATGAACAACATGCACAATCACGCATCTTCATATTTTCGCGGTCGGTTTTCGTGGTCGGTTTTTACATCGAGAAATTTTCCGTTATTAATCTTTTTATTTTGTCCACATTATAAATTTTAATTTTTCGCGGGATATAATTGATATTCGCGAAGTAAATTTTTTTTCTATACTTGATTACAATTCCAAATTAAAAGAACAAGTCACAAAGAAACGGTTATTGAATATTCTCAAATTAGTGATAGAAACATTTTTCAACGTTCAATGTTGTGCAGTTAGTTTTTATGAATTAATATATATGTACATTTTTTTATACAATCGATGCTCGCGCGTAATTCGAATCGAACGTAATATTATCTTTCGGCGGTGATAATGATTCGAAAATGGAAGGAATTTTTCTCCTTCCCTTTGATCTGGTCGAAATGCGACCAGATTGGTATATGGCTAGGAATGACAAAGGTAAGTCCAATCTGGCCCGAAGAAAGAAGATTGGATAGGATACAGGTATGTGGTCAACACTGACCACTAATGGAATATAAAGTAACATATAAAATAGTTTTGTATATTTCTTTATTTGTCCCAAAGGGCTAATTTTCCTATATATTTTTCTATATATATTTTTTCGCATACGTGCGAGATTGGAAAAACCACAATTAAATCTGAATCGCGCGCGTGTTAAAAAACCCCCAATTTCACATTTCTTACATCTCAAGTGATCGTGTCACTTTAAGGTATCCCACTATAGATTAACCAGTAAATTAGACCCCTTATAAATCGTGTCGCGGTTTTAATTAAATCTTTGTATAATAGATTATAACGCGGGTAGGTAGGAAAATGGATAGGTAGAACTATAGATCTCGGAATACGGGTAGGTAAGTAGGGATTCGGGTAGGCAGGAACAAAGGGATATAAATTCGATAGAAAAAATTGCAGACAAAATAAAAGTAATATCCATAATATAATAATAAATATAATTATATTTATTATTATATTTTTGATAATAACAACTCAAATGTATATTAAATAATACTAATTTTTATATTAAATAATTTTTATATTAAATACCAATTTTTATTTTGAATAATACCAATTTTTACAGATGATTTGTATTACATCGTATTTTATTGCAAATAGTAGATAATTATCATGTATATATTATATGTACATGTATTATGTATATATTATATATATTATGTAATTAAATTGTATATATTGTATATATATCAAACAATCGATAATTTTATATATCAAAAATATGAAAATAATATAATAGATATTAATTATGTAATCGGATGCGTATAATAAGACGGAAATTATGACGTGTTTGGTGATTTTTTTAAAACTTTACTTTAAAACTTTAGTAATTTTTATTTACTAAATGATTGTTAATACATTCAGGAGATCTTTTATTCAAAATTCCATATTAAAAATTATCACTATTATAAATAATATAATTTATTGAATAAAAGTGTGAAAAGGTATGATACACTAAGACAATGATCAGTTACGTATAAAATTGTTGCTTACAAAAGTCGATATCCGCGTTTTACATTAAATATTATGAAATAACAAATAAATTTAACATATTTTTGTGAAATTTTGGACTTTAGATTTATGACCCGTTATAAAAATCAGTATTTGAAACGTCATATTTTATCTCGTTCTTGATGAAACATTTTTACGAATTTTGTATGATATTAAATATTTGTTAAATGAATTTTTAAATTACGTTCGGCATATGTTAACTCGCTAAATGTTAATGCAAATACCGTGCTATTTTCACATTTATATTAGACGCGATTGCTGCCTCAACGATGAGGCCTTATCGCTGTCTTTCGTGTCATGTGGACGCTGCGTCATTTGTATCGATAAAGAATTGTAGTGATTTTTATCGTAGAAATGTTATTTCTCGTCGGTTTCCGTAGAAACCATGCATTTACGGCACTTGATTTGGTGCTTCGTTGAATCTAAGGGTTTTCGTCGTAGGGCCGAAATTAATCTCGAGTTTTTTTAGCGGTTCCCGCTGTGATTTCGGCAATAAAAGTTAACGATGACAAACATATAATTTTTAAAGTCGCATCACGAAATTGATTAAATAGTATATTTTGAGAGAAGACTTTATTCTTTTTATTAAATATTTTTCTGTGAACTATTCTTCTATTAATATTAATATTGCTTTGATGCTAAAAGAACTTCGCAGATTGAACATGGATAGTAACTGTTTACTAAGATAAATTTGAATTATATTAAAAAAATTACAAATTTAAGTTTGGTCGTTTCATGCGACTCCTTTGAGAAAAAAATGGTTACAAATGGATATATTTTCTTATTTAATCTTTAGTTTTTTTTTAAGAAACTTTTTTAGGCACTAGATATATAGCCATTCTAGAACATTAATTAATTTTTAAATCTCTCTTTCAGATTATTTAATATAATAAAATACGTATACAATGTACGATATATTACGTGAGAAATTTTATATAAATTTGTGTTATACAAGTCGATTGTCAATAATTTTCACTTGATAAAATTTTATGAAAAAGATTCGTACTTATTGAAATAAATTATTCGTGATGATATGATAAACGTAATTAAGAATGTGCGGGCACTTAATAAATTCGAGATGAATCGATTGGGTACCTTGATATCAGTAAGATTTTGGCAATTCTAATTATCTAAATGTTACATTTAATATTTAGATAATCCTACTTAATTACTTAAATAATTCTACTACAATTGACTAAATGTTACAGAAAAATTAAAAATAACTTGAATTTTATACCATATTATAAATGTTTAACTATGAAATGAATTGAAATCTTAGTGTTATATTGGTTCGATTTTTTTATCTCGAATAGTCGGTACCCGAGAACTTTTGTGCTCGTACATATGATAAATTACAGTAAAGATGTACGTATTTTATTATTCCTAAATATAATTATTTGTAACCACTTTCGATAGAAATTTTACCCATGTTTTTCTTTTTTTAATAAACAATTGTATTTCTTAATAATGGAAGAATATATTTTCGCGCGCGAATCTTGATCTTGTATAAGGAGTTATGATAAATACTAATTAAATTATCGTGAGAACATTCGGGAATTGCATTACGCAAATATTTAGAAAGAGTCGTTAACTCGCTGCCGAAATTACTGCTATCGGGATGAGCAATCTGGAAGATCCGAGATTTGTTTTTTCCTGCAACGGGGTCATTGGTGTTCAACGGGTCACTTAACTTTCCTTCTCAGATTGATCCCATGGAACACGACAGAATCAGAGCACAGCTCGCTCTCCACATGTAGATATTACCCGACACATGCTACTCGGCGGAGGGATCTTGATCTAGTCAAATCATTGAGCCAGTCGCGTTATCCTCTACTGAACGCGGCGATAACGCGGTTTTCGCTCATGATTTTTTAAAGCTTATAAAATTTAGTTCCTATTGAAAGTAAAACGGAAATTAAAATTCAGGTGCGATTAATTACATTGCGTTCAGTTTATTCAATTATATAATTGAAATCGTAGAAACGCGATATTGCGAAATGTTAAATATTTGTCAAATGACATATTTATTATTGCGTAGAGAAATAATAATTATAAATGACTCACGCGCGCGTTGTAACAGATACTACAGCTACAAAAATTACATATATCAGAATTGACTCGCGGAATCGTTTCCTCGTGTATTTTTCAATTTGATTATTAGCGAAATTGTCTCTATTTTTTTACATACTGTTTATTTTCTTTGAGTCTCGCAAAATATAGTATAGTATGCCAATAATTACCTAACAGACTCTTTGATTGGGAAACATTAGTAATAAATTTATTAACGATCTTTTTAATCGTAGTTGCTCACGTAAATTAAAAATAAAATAAAATAAACTTAGAAATTATTATTCAATAATTAATAATAAGGAACGTTACATAATAATCACATTGTGAAAATTTCGTATTATTGTACGCATACCGAATGTTGCATATGTAATTATATATCAAAAAGAAATATTGTATATATTATATTTTCAATTTTATAATGTAACTTTTATAATGTTGTATGTATTGTAAAATAAATGTATATATATATATATATATATATATATATATATATTGCATATATTAATAAGAGAAATAAAATAAATGATGAAAATGTAAAAAAAAAGTATAGTAAATAAAAGAGGACCGCCGATCGGAATCGGCGGGGGTGGTGGTGGGCCTCTATTAGGTTGATCTGCGTTTCTATCAGATATCTGATCAGATAAAAACTGGTCTGCACATATATCATTTTAAGTTTTAAATTTTAAATTTTACATTTTAATTTATATATATATGTATAAAGGAAAAATTTAAGGGATTAATAGTGTAAAAGTAACTGTATAATATTTTAATATTATACATTTGGCTTTAGCCAAATAGCACGCGCGTAGCGCAAGTCTGTGATTGTGATATCTAGTATTTAAAAAATGCCAATTTTTATATGTAATTAAGTTATATATTATTTTTAAAGGTATATTATATCCAAACGGCAGCTATTATCAAAATATATATATAGCCATAGAAAAAATTGACGTAAAATAAGTAAAAGTTAATTTCATGTTTCATCAAAGATACACATTTTCTTTCAATTTTATCAAATTTATTTTACAATTTCTTAAGTAGATTTATACAACAGAACATTGTTTTCTTTCTCTTTCAATAAAGATTATTCGTGATAATCGATTGACGTTCGCAAGAAAATGGAACTTACCAAATACTGTGCAGTATCACGAACGTGACGTAATTCTCGCTGTTTATTATTTTCTCACGTCAACCGTTGACTTTTAAGAGATACGCGGCGTTTGTGACTTGTGACTAATACCAAGATTCGGTAATGTTAAAAATATTACGTTGAAAAAGATATCCGCGAGTTATTACTTGACAGAAATATACGATGACGACAAAGACGAACTGTTAATTGGGATATTTGACAAGAAGACACCGTTTCTTTTAGTAAAAAATCCAAATTTTCTAATTAGGGATGTCCTTATCAAAGACTTATCCATGTCCATTTATTGATAGAGGACTTTCCATTCGCGAAAAGGTGAGAATACAAGAAAGCTATTTTACAAGTTTTCGAACTAGATATATTGTTTTTCTTGCAATTTTTATTTAATTTGACGTTGAATTTATTATTTCGCTTGGCACTCCTATGAAATTATGAGTTTTAATTTAATTTTCTTTTTTGTTTTATTTACTTTCGCGCAATCTACTTCTTTTATTTACTTCTTACTAAATATTATTTGCTTTGCCACGTTTCGCTTGTGGTTTGCTATTTTTATACAACATGTAATATTAAAATTCATTTATTCAGCATATTGAATGAAATAGTCTTGTATGCCAAGTAGCATCAAGTGTTATCTAATTTTTTAAAATTCTAATTAGCTAGCTATATTTGTATACATATATTAACGTAAGTTACAAAAGGCAACAGCGTAGCGAATTTTAAACAGTTTTTTTGTTGATAAAATAAAAGTAACACTTATAACTGGTTTTTCAGACACAAAAATCATTTATTTCTTAATGTGAAAATATAAAAATAATCGAGAGAGTATAATATGTATTGATATTTGGACAGTTATTTCTCACTTTCCTTAAGTAAGTTATAAAAATCTTTAAAAGCGATAAAGATAATATAAATTACAGCTAAACTTCGACAAACTTTTTTTTATTACTTTGTTTCCTTTATTGTTAGGGATGACATCATTAGCGGAATTCTGTAACTCCTTAACGACAGGTTCGATATTGTTGCAGGTATTATATATGGTATCGCTTGTCTCTCCTCCTCGACGGAATGGCAGCCCGTCAGGAGGTATCCCTTGCCTCGAAATCCCCTCTACCTTGCCGTTTGGATTCGGCATTAAACTGTAGGTCCCATCATGTGCTTGTGTACAACCTGTATGCGCACCATAAACACATGACTTTGGGGGAGGCCTAGGTCCGATTCGGACTGTTGCGTCATTGAAATGAAATAAAATGAAATAAAATTATATATGGTAAAAAGAACTGCGCAACGATATCGAAACTGTTAAGGAGTTACAGAATCGCCTCATATCTTCATTAATCGAATTTCACGCGTATTCTTCATGAGCCTTACGTTTGAAACATTTAATATAACATCATTATACGTTATTAAGCATACATTTTATTTGAATCTTATCAAAATTTATAACTCTTCATGATGGAAATTTATTTATTTAATAGGTTGATTTCTTTATTTCTTCAATAAAGATTATTCGTGATAATCGATTGACATTCGCGGGGCAATGGAATTCTTCGAAATTTTGTGCTGCATCGCCGCCGTAATTTTCTCTCTTTATTATTTTTTCACGTCGACTTTCGACTTTTGGAAATCACGCGGCGTTCCTGGTCCACGACCGATACCAGGATTCGGCACTTTCAAAAACGTTGTACTTGGAAAAGTGTCCTTGAGCGATTATATGAAAAAACTATACAACGACTACAAAGATGAACCGTTGGTTGGGATATTCGCTGGCAGGACGCCCATACTTATCGTAAAACATCCAGATTTAATTAAGGATATTCTTATCAAAGATTTCTCCATATTCTCCGACAGATGGTCCGGCTCTCATGACAGGGTGCGCATACTTTAAGTCGTTTTATTAGAAATTTAAACAAAGTGCTTTTTGTGAAAATTTTGATACATTTTTATACACTTTAAATGATGAAAATCATGAGATTTGCTTCAAGAAGTCTTACCCTTAACTCCTAGCGTGACAAAAACATTTTGCTCCACCAGTACCAGAAAATCAAAGAATTCTGCCATAAAAATTTTAAATACTTTTTTATTAAATTTAATTTGTTTATATATACAGGAGATAAAGAATATATTAGATATAATATTATAAATATTAATATAGTTAAAAAATAATTTATTACATTTTATTTCAAATTTTAATAATGTATGATATCGTTTGAAACATTTGTTTGGATGAAAAGTCCAAGTTTTCCTTTACAGGAAAGGAAACAATTTTCTTTCGCATGCCAAAAATTCGAATTTGTTAAATATTTAACGTTAATGAGACAAAAATAATTATTTATATGATGTAAATATTGAGTCATAATAAGCACACACATACGAAATACTTTTAATTTGAAAAAAATACAGATTAAAGTATATAAGAACTTTATGACGAATCTGGCTTGACGCTGCCTTTATGGAAAAAGATATGGAAAAGCATACAGTTTCATGTACTTCTTTTGCACCTACAGTAGTTCTTTTGTAGTATAATTTTTCCGTAAGCATGGAGCTGTTGAAACGAAATATTATATCGGGTCTCGACGTTGCAGGGTCTTGAGAGTTAAGCGAGTTTTTGTAATCTGGTGGAATTTAATTTTGAGCTTTTACTTAATTGCATTTTTCTTTTTGTTATGCAGGGCGATCCGCTGTCGCAAAATCTTTTCGAACTGGATTCGAAAAGATGGCGACCATTAAGGGCGAAGCTGACGCCTGTTTTTACATCCCGTAAACTAAAGGAGATGTTTGTGTTAATATCAGAGTGCTCTGACTATCTTGTCCAATACGCGGAAAAATTAGTGAACAAAAATGAGCCTATAGAATGTGTCGAGATGACGGCCAGATACACGACCGACGTCATCGGTAGCTGCGTCTTCGGCATTGAGATGAACGCAATGTCGAACGAGGACAGCGAATTTCGCAGGATAGGAAGAGATGTAGTCCAGCCGCCCTTCTGGGATTGCGTACGATTCGCCATCAAGGACTATTTGCCGTGGCTCTTCGATGTCCTCTATGGCTACATCCTGCCGCAATCGGAAAAGACTAGGTTCTTCATGCGCATTGTCCTAGAGACTATGGACTACAGAGAAACGAATAATATTACTAGAAATGATTTTATTGATACGCTGCGCGAATTGAAGAAACATTCGGATAAAATGGGCGATATCGGTAAATATTGCTTTATTTTTTGCTGTTTATTGTTTGAAAATTTTGTTAGACGGAGAGCTATACGAGAGTTGCATCCAAAATATAATTCTGTAGTTATAGCGAGACAAAGTGTTAAATTTTGTATTGGAGCAACGTCCAATTGGTTATATCTCAATTATTAAATAGTTAAATTAGTCGCAATTCTCAACATTTGAAGTAGGAAATTGAAAGATATTTCTAAAGACATTTTTTTAGATTTGACCGACAGTTTGATGGTTTCTCAAGCATACGCGTTTTTTGCTGGTGGTTTTGAAACCTCATCGACAGCGATGACTAACGCGTTTTACGAGCTAGCTTTAAATCAGAAAATACAGGACAGGTTGCGTGACGAAATTGATCAGGAATATATAAAACATGCTGGCAATTTAACATATACTAACATCAAGGAAATGAATTACTTGAATAAAATATTCAAAGGTATGTCGTTCAAATAGAAAATTTAAATAAATGAAGGACCGCGTGACAACATCGATCTTTGCAGCGGCATTATAATAATAATTTCATCGCTGATGAAACTAATTGCAGTTCATCTTCAGTGCGTACAAATGCATTTAAACAGATGGTTTGAACTATTTTTAATATAGAAGTCTTACGAAAGTATCCAGCTGGGCTTTTCTATACGAGAAGAACGATGTCAAGTTATACTTTCAATGGTACCAAAATTAGTATACCGAAAGGCCAAAAAATATTGTTTCCTTTTTATGATATACATCGAGATCCGAACATTTATCCAGAACCGGATGTCTTCGATCCAGAAAGATTTAATGAGGAAAATGTGAGAAGCAGGCATCCGATGGTTTATCTACCCTTCGGTGACGGACCAAGAAATTGCATTGGTGCAGTGAAATTAATTTAATTGTCACCCTTTATTTCTCTTCCCTTATAGAAATTTAATACTGTAAGTGACTTTTTGGCTAGTGATTAATCATTTAAAAGCACTATTACAAGCACTATTAACAGTGCTTTTAATAGTGTTTTTAAGTGATTAATTACTAGCCAAAAAATCACTTACAGTATTAAATTTCTATAAGGGTTTGCGCCATTTTCAACCGGAAAAGATTTTTATGCAACACGTGCATGGAAAGTGCCCCATTACGCACGTTACGCGTGCGTGATAGACCACTTTCCAGGCACTTGCAACATAAAATAGGGTGTATAAGCCGTGTGTAAAGATGAAAATTCTCGGGTGCGGTTACCGCACTCGCCTTTGCGGTTACCGCACTCGCCTTCGGCTCGTGCGTTAACTCCGCACCCGGGAATTTTCATCTTACCTCACTTGTTACACAAGTAATTATTAATTGTGATCTGGTTTACACGACGATCAATTTTTATTTCAGGTTCCCGTTTCGCTGTTTATCAGACTAAACTTGGGCTCATAAAGATATTACGAAACTACAAAGTCGAGCCTTGTGAGAAAACACAAGTACCTTATGCGGTTGATGATAAACATTTTTTATTAGCGCCAAAGGATGGAATATATTTGAGAATACTTAAAATTAATCGAGATTAATTTAAGCTCTCTTTCTCTCTCTCTCTCTCTCTTTCCCTCTCCCTCTTATAAAACATACGTATATAAAAAATGATTAAGAAAATCTCTGTCAAGAAATGTAATAATAAAAATCACTTTTTCCACTACAACATATGTATGTATAGTACTTATTTTACTGATATCGTATAGTAATTTCTCATCGCGACATCAGTCAGACAGCAATAAAATCGTTCAAATTTAATTGTAATATATTATATAATCTTTTTTAAACTCATCTTTTCCGTATTTTCTATGTAAGTATTCCATTACATATCAAAAATAAAATATGAAAAGTAAGTATAAAAAGTGTTTGCGCATGCCAAATATTTTTTTTACTATTCTTCTACACTTCAAAACTTTCACGTAGTAGTTTACAGTTCAGAAGTGGGACATTCGTTTGGACATTTGTTATAAGACGTTGGATTGATTAAAAAGAATTGCCCTCGTAAATAATTTTTATTTTAATTTATTATCAAAATTATTATTTTATCTGATTCTTACAACATTTTTATAATGTATTTTCTACTACGTATTTGTCTCTATTTCTATACGTATAAACGTATACGTTCTACACGTTTTCGAATTATTACATTCGTCCACGTTCTCTCCGCTTATAATTTGGCACGACTTGGATGGCGACAGGTTAGTATTAACTCTCGACTCTCCGTCGCGGTATTTTCTTCTCCTTGTCTCTATTTTTTCGCGTACTGGTTATTTTCTTTGAGTCTCGCAAAATATAGTATAGTATGCCAATAATTACCTAACAGTCTCCTTGATTGAGAAACATTAGTAATAAATTTATTAACGATCTTTTTAATCGTAGTTGCTCACGTAAATTAAAAATAAAGTAAAATAAACTTAGAAATTATTATTCAATAATTAATAATAAGGAACGTTACATAATAATCACGTTGTGAAAATTTCGTGTTATTGTACATACGCATACCGAATGTTGTATATGTAATTATATATCAAAAAGAAATATTGTATATTATATTTTCAATTTTATAATGTAACTCTTTTATAATGTTGTATGTATTGTAAAGTAAATGTATATATATATATATATATATATATATATATATATATATATATATATATTGCATATATTGATAAGAGAAATAAAATCAATGATAAAAATGTAAAAAAAGTTTTGTAAATAAAAGAGGACCGCCGATCGGAATCGGCGGGAATAGTAGTGAGCCTCTATAGGTTGATCTGTTTCTATCAGATATCTAATCAGATAAAAACAAGTCTGCACATATATCAGAGGATATTTAAAAATTTTAAGTTTTAAATTTTAAATTTTTAATTTTAATTTTTATATATATATGTATAAAGGAAAAATTTAAGGGGTTAATAGTGTAATAGTAACTGTATAATATTTTAATATTATACATTTGGCTTTAGCCAAATAGCACGCGCGTAGCGCAAGTCTGTGATTGTGATATCTATAGTGTTAAAAGAATGCCAATTAAATTTATATGTAATTAAGTTAATATTTTTAAAGGTATGTTATATCCCCCCAAACGGCAGCTATTGTCAAAATATATATATAGCCATAGAAAAAATTGACGTAAAATAAGTAAAAGTTAATTTCATGTTTCATCAAAGATACACATTTTCTTTCAATTTTATCAAATTTATTTTACAATTTCTTAAATAGATTTATACAACAGAACATTGTTTTCTTTCTCTTTCAATAAAGATTATTTGTGATAATCGATTGACGTTCGCGGAAAAATGGAACTTACCAAATACTGTGCAGTATCACGAACGTGTCGTAATTCTCGCTGTTTATTATTTTCTCACGTCAGCCGTTGACTTTTAAGAGATACGCGACGTTTGCGACCTGTGACTAATACCAAGATTCAGTAATGTTAAAAATATTGAAAAAGATATCCGCGGGTGATTACTTCACAGAAATATACGATGACGACAAAGACGAACTGTTAATTGGGATATTCGACAAGAAGACACCGTTTCTTTTAGTAAAAAATCCAAATTTAATTAGGGATGTCCTTATCAAAGACTTATCCATGTCCATTTATTGACAGAGGACTTTCTATTCGCAAAAAGGTGAGAATACAAGAAAGCTATTTTACAAGTTTTCGAACGAGATATATTGTTTTTCTTGCAATTTTTATTTAATTTAACGTTGAATTTATTATTTCGCTTGGCACTCCTATGAAATTATGAGTTTTAATTTAATTTTCTCTTTTGTTTTATTTACTTTCGCGCAATCTACTTCTTTTATTTACTTCTTACTAAATATTATTTGCTTTGTCACGTTTCGCTTGTGGTTTGCTTTTTTTATACAACATGTAATATTATAATTCATTTATTCAGCATATTGAATGAAATAGTTTTGTATGCAAAGTAGCATCGAGTGTTATCTAATTTTTTAAAATTTTAATTAGCTAGCTATATTTGTACACATATATTAACGTAACTTACAAAAGGCAACAGCGTAGCGAATTTTGAACAGTTCTTTCGTTGATAAAATAAAAGTAACACTTATAACTGGTTTTTCAGATACAAAAATAATTTATTTCTTAATGTGAAAATATAAAAATAATCGAGAGAGTATAATATATATTGATATTTGGACTGTTATTTCTCACTTTTCTTAAGTAAGTTATAAATATTTAAAAGCGATAAAGATAATATAAATTACAGCTAAACTTTGACAAACTTTTTTATTAGGTACTTTGTTTCCTTTATTGTTAGGGATGACATCATTAGCGGAATTCTGTAACTCCTTAACGACAGGTTCGATATTGTTGCAAGTATTATATATGGTATCGCTTGTCTCTCCTCCTCGACGGAATGGCAGCCCGTCAGGAGGTATCCCTTGCCTCGAAAAATCCCCTCTACCTTGCCGTTCGGATTTGGCATTAAACTGTAGTCTCATGTGCTGGTGTACAACCTGTGTGCGCACCATAAGCACATGACTTTGGGGGAGGCCTAGGTCCGATTCGGACTGTTGCGCCATTGAAATAAAATAAAATGAAATGAAATTATATATGGTAAAAAGAGCTGCGCAACACGATATCGAAACTGTTAAGGAGTTGCAGAATCCCGCCTCATATCTTCATTAATCGAATCTCACGCGTATTCTTCATAAGCCTTACGTTTGAAACATTTAATATAACATCATTATACGTTATTAAGCATACATTTTATTTGAATCTTATCAAACTTTATAACTTTTCATGATGGAAATTTATTTATTTAATAGGTTGATTTCTCTATTTCTTCAATAAAGATTATTCGTGATAATTTATTGACATTCGCGGGGCAATGGAATTCTTCGAAATTTTGTGCGGCATCGCCGCCGCAATTTTCCTTCTTTATTACTTTTTCACGTCGACTTTCGACTTTTGGAAATCACGCGGCGTTCCTGGTCCACGACCGATACCAGGATTCGGCACTTTCAAAAACGTTGTACTTGGAAAGGTGTCCTTGAGCGGTTATATGAAAGAACTGAACAACGACTACAAAGATGAACCGTTGGTTGGGATATTCGCTGGCAGGACGCCCATACTTATCGTGAAACATCCAGATTTAATTAAGGATATTCTTATCAAAGATTTCTCCATATTCCCCGACAGATGGTACCGCTCTCATGACAAGGTGCGCATACTTTAAATTGTTTTATTAGAAATCTAAACAAAGTGCTTTTTGTGAAAATTTTGATACATTTTTATACACTTTGAATGATGAAAATCATGAGATTTGCTTCAAGAAGTCTTACCCTTAACCCCTAACATGACAAAGATATTTTGCTCCCCAGTACCAGAAAATCAAAGAATTCTGCAATAAAAATTTTAAATACTTTTTTATTAAATTTATTTTTTTATATACATACAGGAGATAAAGTATATATTAGATATATATTATAAATATCAATATAGTTAAAAAATAATTTATTACATTTTATTTTAAATTTTAATAATGTATGATATCATTGGAAACATTTACTTGGATGAAGTTCAAATTGTCTTTTACAGGAAAGGAAACAATTTTCTTTCGCATGGATACCAAAAATTCGAATTCGTTAAATATTTAACGTTAAGTTAGAGACAAAAGTAAATATTTATATGATGTAAATATTGAGTCATAATAAGCACACACATACGAAATACTTTTAATTTAAAAAAATACAGATTAAAGTATATAAGAACTTTACGAATCTGGCTTGACGCTGCCTTTATGGAAAAAGCTATGGAAAAGCTATAGTTTCATGTACTTCTTTCGCACCTACAGTAGTTCTTTTGTAGTATAATTTTTCCGTATGTATCGAGCTGTTGAAACGAATATATCGAGTTTCGACGTTGGGGTCTTGAGGGTTAGCGAGTTTTTGTAATCTGGTGGAATTTAATTTTTTGAGCTAAATTTACTCAAATGCATTTTTCTTTTTGTTATACAGTCCGATCCGCTGTCGCAAAATCTTTTCGAACTGGATTCGAAAAGATGGCGACCATTAAGGGCGAAGCTGACGCCTGTTTTTACATCCCGTAAACTAAAGGAGATGTTCGTGTTAATATCAGAGTGCTCTGACCATCTTGTCCAATACGTGGAAAAATTAGTGAACAAAAATGAGCCTATAGAATGTGTCGAGATGACGGCCAAATACACGACCGACGTCATCGGTAGCTGCGTCTTCGGCATTGAGATGAACGCAATGTCGGACGAGGACAGCGAATTTCGCAGGATAGGAAGAAGTGTGTTTCATCCATCCTTCTGGAATCGCCTACGATTCGCCATCAAGGACTACTTGCCGTGGCTCTTCGATGTCCTCTATGGCTACATCTTGCCGCAACCGGAGAACACCAGGTTCTTCATGCGCATTGTCCTGGAGACTATGGACTACAGAGAAACGAATAATATTACTAGAAATGATTTTATTGATACGCTGCGCGAATTGAAGAAACATTCGGATAAAATGGGCGATATCGGTAAATATTATTTGCTTTATTTTTTGCTGTTTATTGTTTGAAAATTTTGTTAGACAGAGAGCTATACGAGAGTTGCATCCAAAATATTATTCTGTAGTTATAGCGAGACAAAGTGTTAAATTTCGTATTGGAGCAACGTCCAATTGGTTATATCTTAATTATTAAATAGTTAAATTAGTCGCAATTCTTAACATTTGAAGTAGGAAATTGAAAGATATTTCTAAAGACATTTTTTTAGATTTGACTGACAGTTTGATAGTTTCTCAAGCATTCGTGTTTTTCGCTGCTGGTTTTGAAACCTCATCAACAGCGATGACTAACGCGTTTTACGAGCTGGCTTTAAATCAGGAAATACAGAACAGGTTGCGTGACGAAATTGATCAGGAATATATAAAACATGCTGGCAATTTAACATATGCAAACATCAAGGAAATGAATTACTTGGATAAAGTATTCAAAGGTATGTCGCTCAAATAGAAAATTTAAATAATTGAAGGACCGCGTGACACAACATCGATTCTTGCAGCAGCATTATAGTAATAATTTCATCGCTGATGAGACTAATTGCAGTTCATCTTTAGTGCGTACAAATGCATTTAAACAGATAGTTTGAACTATTTTTAATATAGAAGTCTTACGAAAGTATTCAGCTGGGCTTTTCTTTACGAGAAGAACGATGTCAAGTTATACTTTCAATGGTACCAAAGTTAGTATACCGAAAGGCCAAATAATATTGATTCCTTGGCAAGATATGCATCAAGATCCGAACATTTATCCAGAACCGGATGTCTTCGATCCAGAAAGATTTAATGAGGAAGCTGTGAGAAGCAGGCATCCGATGGTTTATCTACCCTTTGGTGGCGGACCAAGAAATTGCATTGGTGCAGTGAAATTAATTTAAATGTCACCCTTTATTTCTCTTTGCGCCATTTTCAACCGGAAAAGATTTTTAATTGTGATCTGGTTTACACGATCAATTTTTATTTCAGGTTCCCGTTTCGCTGTTTATCAGACTAAACTTGGGCTCATAAAGATATTACGAAACTACAAAGTCGAGCCTTGTGAGAAAACGCAAGTACCTTATGCGATCGATGATAAACATTTTTTATTAACGCCAAAGGATGGAATATATTTAAGAATAATTAAAATTAATCGAGATTAATTTAAGCTTTTTTTAACTCTCTCTCTCTCTCTCTCTCTCTCTCTCTCTCTCTCTCTCTCTCTCTCTTTTTCTCTCTTATAAAACATACGTGTATAGAACTTGATTAAGAAAATCTCTGTCATGAAATGTAATAATAAAAGTCACTTTTTCCACTACAACACATGTATGTATAGTACTTATTTTACTGATATCGTATAGTAATTTCTCATCGCGACATCAGTCAGACGGCAATTAAATCGTTCAAATTTAATTGTAATATATTATATAATATCTTTAAACTCATCTTTTCCGTATTTTCTATGTAAGTATTCTGTTACATATCAAACATGAAATATGCAAAGTAAGTATAAAAAGTGTTTTCGCATGTCAAATATCTTTTTTACTATTTTTCTACACTTCAAAACTTTTATGTAGTAGTTTACAGTTCAGAAGTAGCATTTTTTTGGACATTCGTTATAAGACGTTGGATTGATTAAAAAGTATTGCTCTCGTAAATAATTTTTATTTTAATTTATTATCAAAATTATTATTTCACACATTTGATTCTTATAACATTTTTATAATGTACTTTCTACTACGTATTTGTCTCTATTTCTATACGTATAAACGTATACGTTCTACACGTTTTCGAATTATTACATTCGTCCACTTTCTCTCCGCTTATAATTTGGCACGACTTGGATGGCGACAGGTTAGTATTAACTCTCGACTCTCCGGCACGGTGGTTTTTCCTCCTCCCCGAATCGGAATGACGAGTAAAACAATATCGACACCGATTACATTAATGAAAAATTATTATTCACTTTATATATCTCTCAAGTACTACATTGTGCGCGTGACAAGTCGAGCGTCCGAACAATTACTGCATTGTGCGCTTCTTTAACAGGGAGCCTCTCGATTTCTGAAGAGCGGCTCAGTTTTACACTGCGTTGTTTGTGTGTTATGTATACGTACATAAAATTATTTTTCTCTGCATTGTACACTTCGATAATTGTCAAAACAACATTAACGTATCTGTGTTCGCTTTTATTCTTACTTTCCTACTTAAGTTAGTAAGCAATGAGGTGCGCTCGACGTCGATGACCTCTCACGTGCTTATATTTAAAAAATAAAAACAATTTCTTGTTTCTCTCGTTTTTCTGCTCCGCAGTCCGCAATATATATCCCTAGAAACATCAAGATCGTCGGTTGGCGCTCACTCTTTATTATTACCTTACGTCGAACTTCGGCTTCTGGAAATCACGCGGCGTCCGCGGTCCACAATCTATACCACTATTTAGAAGTTTCAAAGATGTTATATTTTCGAAGATATCCGCGGACAATTATTTGACGAAAATATATAACGAGTACGAAGACGAACCATATTGATTGGAATATTCGCTAGAACGACACCTGTTCTTATTGTAAGAGATTCTGACTTAATTAAAAATGTTTTTATCAAAGATTTCTCCGTATTCGCTCAGAGGACTATCCACTTTCGAAAAGGTCGAATATTTAAAACTATTATATAATTTAAAAAAGATATTAAACAAGGCACACGGCGCAAATTCTTTAAAGATTTACATATATTTTTATAATTTTCGTATAATAAAACTAATAAAAAAATATAAGATATGTTTCCAAAAGCCTTAAGCAAGTTTTTACAAGTTATAGAATTTTACTTTGAGCCATTTCATTACACACAGAAGAAAGGAAGTGTTAAATCAAGACTTATATTCTTGTATTAAGCAAGAATCTATAATCTTTTTATAAGAATTTTAACTTTTTTTCTTGATTAAACTACATAAATACCTTTATTCAAACAAGTTTTTTTGTTCAACACAATTTATATCTCATTTCAAGATTCTTGCTTATATACAAGAATATAAGTCTTGAATTAACACTTTCTTTTTTCTTTTTTCTGTGCAATTTTATCTCATAAACTGAGTTGTCGCAACACCTCTTCTCTTTGAAGCCAAAGAGATGGCGACCGTTGAAAGTGAAGCTGTCGCCTGTTTTTACATCATACTTAAAAAAATCCAGATTTAATTATAATAGGGATAAAACGGTGAGAATACAAGAAAGCTATTTCACAAGTTTTCAAACGATGAGACATGTTATAAGAATAATTTTATAAACCACAATATATATGTTACGGGCAATTTGATAAATTGGGCATTATGTATAAATGGCCGGGCATTATGCATAATTCCCAATTTGTTCGGTCAATATGATTAAAAAAATTAATCAAATTGCCCGGTCATTATGCATATTTCTCAATGCTAAATGGTCATTTTGATAAATCATCTTATTTGAGTTGATTTTTCCGGCAATCTTAAGCCCCTTGCACAATAGGCGATAGCGATAGCGATAGCGACAGCGACAAAGTTGCGAACAAAGGTATAGCTTTATTGGCAACCTTGTCGCTGTCGCTATCGCTATTGCTATCGCCTATTGTGCAAGGGGCTTGTTAGAGTGACGCGCTTTAAACAGTTAAATAGTTTTAAAGCGCGTCACTAACATCTCGCTTCGCGGGGCAGAGCGACACTTTTTTCTGCCAGATTCGGTCGTTTTGTGCAAAAACGCATCGATTAAGCCTAAGTTCAACGAAATCGGTGAGGAGGCCACTATTCTGCACATTTACCAAATAATTTATTAATTTGTCTATTATAAATTATGTTTAAACACAAAATATAAAATATTTTAGTGCATGAACTCATTGTAAGTAAGAAAGTTGAAATTATAGACAGACTCTGCCATTCTTTTTAGAAAGATATTTTAATATGTTAATCACATTTCCCACTTGTCTGTGGGCATTATGCATAATGACTGGTCAGTTTGATTAATTTGAACATTTTTGCTTTTATTATTCAAATGTCCCGAAAGAAGCGAGAATTATGCATAATGCCCGGCCATTATGCATAATGATCGGATTAATCAAATTACCCGTAACATATATATCAAATAAAATTAACTTTTAGTTATTTTACGCCGACTTTTTCTATAGCTATATATATTATTATAATAACTGTCGTTTGAACATAATATACCTTTAAAAATAATAACTTAATTACATATGAATTGTTATGTAATTAATTTTAAAAAAATTAAATTATTTATATTATTGAAGAAATGACGTTTCAGATATGACATATAGTTTAATAGCTTCACCAAACGTACGCATATTCTTTTTCTGGCCTTAAAATTTCGTTGTCGACTATTAGTAATGCGTTTGAAACTATTTTATTATCGCAAAAACAATAGCTACAATTTTTTCCTTTTCTTCGCTTCTTCAACAAGATCTTGTAATTCCTTTTACATTATCGCCGAATTCCTAATTGTACAGCTGAGAGAATCGATCATCATTAGGAAAATTATTTCACGATATATTCGCAATTAAATTAAACAGACGGCCAAAAGCTCAGAGGCGGAATTCGCATGTTAACTTACATATATGTAACGTGATCTTTTATCTAATCGACCTTTTCAAATATCGCTAGAGTCATGGCAACAAGGCATTTGAAGTGACGGAGGGAGATAATTAAATCCATAAATCTTGAATATATATCGCTCATACAATTTATCACGACTAACGTACTTCCCCAGTTAGTTTCCTTGTACTGGAGCGTCCGCGCACTTATAATTTCGTACGACCTAGACGGCGACGGATGGTCAAATTATCTCAAGTTACATTGTTGCATGCTAGTACGTGTTCACTTACGGGCCGGCGCGAGCTAACGCACGACGCAATATATGTGGATGCATTTACTTCGCATCGCCATTTGCATTCAGGTACGTCTGTCGTTTTTATCAACATTGAATTCCAGAAAAAGAGAGGAAAGAAGAACCAAATTCTGAAATTTTATCTGTACGTACGTATTGAGAAAAATCGGCTTTATCGCACGTTCATTAATCATCATCAGCGAACCCATCCATCGGAGTTGCTGCGAAGCTAGATGCTATATTAAATTAGATTTTATTCCAAAAATATTAATTTAAGAATAATATTCATCAAATGTAACTTACAATGTAAACTCACACGCTTTCTCTCTCTCTCTCTCTCTCTCTCTCTCTCTCTCTCTCTCTCTCTCTCGTCTTGTTAATGATACATTTTGACAGAATTTTATCGAAATTTAACTTCACTAAGATGGAGGTTTACACATATAAGAAAACGTTGTTTTTTTCCTTTTATTTTTTAGTAAAGATCATTTGTGAAAATTGATCTACGAGACTGTTGGACAATGGAATCTTTCGAAATTCTGTGCGGCATCGCCGTCGTAATAATTCTCGCACTTTATTATTTCCTCACGTCAAATTATGACTTTTGGAAGTCACGTGGCGTTCGTGGTCCACGACCGATACCTGTATTTGGTAATCTTAAAAACGTTACGTTTAGTAAAATATCTGTGGGCTATTATTTGGCAGAATTATATAACGAGTACAAAGATGAAGCAGTGTTAGGAATATTTGCTGGAAAGATGCCAATTCTTATTGTAAAGGATTTGGATTTAATTAAAGATGTCCTTATCAAAGATTTCTCCACATTCGCTAACAGAGGAATACCCGTTTCCAACAAGGTGAGAATATTTTAAGCTATTATATTTAAATATATCCAAAGAATATATTAACAAAACATACATGTCGCATTTATTTTAAAAAGATTCACGTACTTATATAATAACCTACTTTTATAATTTTCATATAATAAGACTTATTAAAAAATGCGAGATGTATCTCCAAGAACTTTATACACAGTTTTTGTAAGTTAGTGGATCTTAATTTTAAGTTACTCGATTATAATTCTAACTTTATCACAGGCCGATCCGCTGTCGCAACATCTTTTCTCTTTGGAGCCGAAGAGATGGCGACCATTGAGAACGAGACTGTCGCCTGTTTTTACATCCGGTAAACTAAAGGAGATGTTCTCCTTAATATCCGAATGTGCCGACCACCTTATCCAATACATGGAAAAAGTAGTGAGCGAAAATAAACCTGTCGAATGTCACGAGTTGACGGCCAAATATACGACCGACGTTATCGGCAGCTGTGTCTTCGGCATCGAGATGAACGCTTTGTCGAACGATAACAGTGAATTTCGAAAAATGGGAAGAAAAATATTCGAACCGACTTGGACAAATATATTACAAATAAGACTGAGACTAATGTTTCCGCGGCTTTACGAATTATCCGCGTACGTCCTACCGCAAACGGAAATCACCAAATTCTTCACACGCGTTGTCGTCGAAACCATGGACTACAGAGAAACGAATAATATTACTCGAAACGATTTCGTTGATATGTTACGTGAATTAAAGAAACATCCTGATAAATTGGACGATATTGGTATGTATGTTTATACATATATTAATTCCTTCTGTCATAAGACTATGTCTCACATGAAACTATACCAGTTTGTACGTGTCATTATACAATTATTTCAGATTAATTTTATAAATCACAATCAATTGAAGTTAACTTTTACTTTAATGACGATTATTTTCTTATTATTATTGTATTTTGACAACAGTTTGTGTATCAATAACATTACATAACTTTAAAAATAATGAATTGTTAAGTGACTAACTAATCTAATTAAAAATTATATCTAATTAAATTATTTATATTAATAAAAGAATTATTTTAGATTTGACAGATAGTTTAATAGCTGCTCAAGCGTTCGTATTTTTTATTGCTGGCTTTAAAACTTCGTCGACGACTATTAGTCATGCACTCTACGAGTTAGCGTTAAATCAAAAGATACAAGACAATTTACGTGAAGAAATTGAGGAGGTCTATATAAAATATAACGGAGATTTAACGTATGAAAATATTAAAAAAATGAATTATTTAGATAAAGTTTTCAAAGGTATGTCGTTTAAAAAATAATATTTACCGATATTCTAATATGATCCCACTGCTAGTAAACTTTTATCTAATTGTAGTTTTTCAATATTCCCATAATTTGACACTATTCTTAATGCGTGCAGAAACATTACGAAAATATCCGCCAGCGACATTACTTAGGAGAGAATCTACGTCAAGTTATACTTTCGATGGTATCAATGTTAGTATACCGAAAAGTCAAAAAATATGGATTCCTGTTTACGGGATTCATCGAGATCCAAATATTTATCCAAAGCCAGATGTCTTCGATCCAGAAAGATTTAATGAGGAAGCTGTGCAAAGCAGGCACCCGATGGCTTATCTACCTTTCGGTAACGGGCCAAGAAATTGCATTGGTATAGTGAAATGATTTAAAATATCCTTAATTTTCCAATTAAAAGTATTTTTGAACGTTGGTCAGATTTACATCATAATCTTTTTTGTATTTTTAGGCACTCGTTTCGCTCTTTATCAAAGTAAAATTGGGCTTATACATATACTACGAAGTTACAAAGTTGAGACTTGCGAGAAAACTCCAATACCCTACGTACACAATCCTAAAGCATTGATATTATCACCAAAAGACGGATTGCATTTGAAAATAATTAAAATTAATCGGCCTTAACTTTTTTTAAATTTTTGCCCAGTTTTCCGCAGAAAGCGTAATAAAAAGTGAAGGAAATCTAATAATTAGAACAATGATAGGAATCATTGTACCTGTTATAATATTTGCTTATTGATTATTTTAATGTTGTGCAGAAGTATCTATAGTACTACTTGATATAACATCTTATATCAAGTAGTACTATAGATTTCATAGTTTTTTCAGCAAAACATTTTCATCAAAGTCACCTGCTGAAAATATTATAAAATCGATGAAAAGTGAAATAAAAGTTATTAAAAAATTACTGAATATATTTTAAAATTAATAATAATTTTCCTTATAAAATGAAATATAATACTGTGAAATAAAGAAAAAGTTAAATTATACTAAAAATTATACTAAAAATTTAAAGTAACAACAAAATTGCTTTTATGTTAGATATCATGAAATTTACTGGAATTAACTGAAAAAACTAAATTTCTACTGAATCATTGATGAAATAATGATTCAATGATCAATTGATGATGATTCAATTATGAAACAATGAATTGTAATCAATTGAAAGAGAATTTCAGTAAAATTTTATTATATTTTTAGTAAAATATTTTCATCAGTTTTCTTTCGCTGTCAAAAATATCTTTTAGTCGCAAAATAGTTTTAATTAAGAATCTTAAGGTAGCATATTTTGTATGCCGTTTTTAGGAACTCGTTTCGCTGTTTTTCAGAGTAAAGTTGAGCTTGTAAGGGTACTACAAAATTACAAAATCGAAACTTGCGCGAGGACTCCAATACTCTACGTAAACGATTCCTATAGCATTGCTATTAGTTCCAAAAGACAGACTGCACTTGAAAATAGTTAAAATTAGTTGAACTTAATTTAAGCTTTTCTTGGACTCTCCATAGAGAGCATGCGTAATAAAATGTGGAAGAAAAATTATCAATTAAAACAGTGATAGGAGTCATTGTATCGGCTGCTATAATCCTTATTAATTTTCTTGATATAGTTGTGCTCTAACATTTTATATTAAGTAATTAACAATTTATAGATAGCTTAATTTTAAGTTTATGCAGTTATTATTTGAATATGTATAACATATCTTAATAATACATGATCTCTTTAAATTGCTTTCTTCTTTTATTTTTGACGTAAATATGTTATTTACATTACATATTAAAAGTATCATTAGATAGCTTAATTTTAAGTTTATGCTGTGATTATTAAGAAATGATATACATATCTTAATAAGCTTTTTAAATTACTTTTTTTTATTTATGAGTTAAACATACCATTTACATTACATATATATATTGAAAATGTAAATGTCAAAAGTATTGCAGATCAAATATATCAAACAATTACATTTAAAATATTTTTATAATTTATATATTTTTATCAATAAAATAAATCCATATAAATATGCATCATGATATATGAAATCGTTGAAGAAAGCCAAAATATAGACTAGAATGCGAAAATGTTGCAAAATGTGTTTTTTAAATATACTAACTTACTTTAGTTTATATTTTATAAAATTTTTACATAATTTTTTAATTAGCATAAATATGTAGGTATAGTAAAATATATATAATGGTTTGAATAAAAAATATTGTTTTTCTTACAATTTTTATTTAATTTGACATTGAATTTATTATTTGGCTTGGAACTCTTATATAATTATGAGTTTTAATTTAATTTTCTCTTTTGTTTTATTTATTTCTGTGCATAAATATTTTTTGCTTTGTCATATGTTTGATGTTTACTATTTTGTTTGCGCTTGTTATTTACTATTTTTAATTGACAATACTAGACACCACAGACGCGCGCTTCACGCGCGCTATTTAGCTTTAACATTATGCAATTACTATTACACTATTAACTTCTTGATACACACAACTGTCAAAATATACGATGACAGCTGCAAATGAAGTAACCGCAGCGAGAGAATCAATTGGCATCGCGGAAAAGCGGCAACAAAAAACTTCGAGATATGCGAGTATCGACTTAACATGCCTTTTTTTAAAAAGGAGGATTTACATATTTACAATATGTAACGTTAAAATTGATCTATTCAGCATATTGAATGGAATAGTTTTACATGCAACATAGCATCGAATGTTATCTGATTTTTTAAAATTTTAATTAGCTAGCTATTGATACACATATATTAACGTAACTTATAAAAGGCAACAGCGTAGCGAATTTTGAACAGTTCTTTCGTTGATAAAATAAAAGTGACACTTATAACTGGTTTTTCAGACACAAAAATCATTTATTTCTTAATGTAAAAATATAAAAATAATCGAAAGAATATAAAAATAATCGAAAGAATATAATAGCTGTATTGATATTTGGACAGTTATTTCTCACTTTCCTTAAGTAAGTTATAAACCTTTAAAAGCGATAAAGATAATATAAGTCACAGGCTAAACTTCGACAAACTTTTTCATTATTTTGTTTCCTTTATTGTTTAGCGATGACATCATACCTTCATTATTTGAAGCTCACGCGTATTCTTTATGCGCCTTATTATACTTTTGAAGCATTTAATATAACATTATTATACGTTATTAAGCATATATTTTGTTTGAATCTTATCAACTTTATAACTTTTCAAGATAGAAATTTATTTAATTAATGGGTCAATTTTTTGCTTTATCTATTACTTTAATAAAGATTATTCCTGATAATCGATCGACGTTCGGGTGGACAATGGAATCCTTCGAAATTTTGTGCGGCATCGCCACCGTAATTTTCGCTCTTTATTACTTTTTTACGTCAACTTTCGACTTTTGGAAATCACGCGGCGTTCCTGGCCCACGACCGATACCAGGATTCGGCACTTTTAAAAACCTTGTACTTGGAAAGGTGTCTTGGAGCAATTATGTGACGAAACTGTACAACGACTACAAAGATGAACCATTGATTGGTATATTCGCTGGGAGAACACCCATCCTTGTCGTGAAACATCCAGATTTAATTAAGGATATTTTTATCAAAGATTTCTCTATATTCGCCGATAGAGGGTACGCCTCTCATGACAGGGTGCGCATACTTTAAATAGTTTAAATTGTTTTATTAGAAATCTAAACAAAGTGCTTTTTGTGAAAATTTTGATACATCATTATTTTGAATGATGAAAATCGTGAAATTTGCTTCAAGAAGTCTTAACCCCTTGCGTGAAAAAAACATTTTGCTCCGTATCAATTGCTCAGTTTCAGAAAATCGAAGAATTCTGCAATAAAAATTTTAAATACTTTTTTATTAAATTTAATTTTCTTATATATAGAGGAGATAAAAAATATATTGGATATATGTTGTCATTAATAATATATTTCAAAAATAATTATTACATTTTGTTCTAAATTTTAATAACGTATGATGTTGTTTGAAGTATTTGGTTTGATGAAGTCCAGATTTCCTTTTACATGATAGGAAACAATTTTCTTTCGCATAGATGCCAAAAATGCGATTTTGTAAAATATTTAACGACGCGATAACGAGACAAAACGAAATATTGATATAATGTAAATATTGAGTCATAATAAGCATTAGAAATACTTTTAATTTAAAAAATACAGTGTAAAGTATGTAAGAACTTTATGTCGAATCTAGCTTGATGCTTTCTTTATGGAAAAAGCTGTAGTTGCAAAAAAGCACACAAAACTACAGCAATTACTATAACTTTTATTATAGTTTCATGTACTTTTTTCGCAACTACAGTGGCCCTTCTGTAATATTTTTCCGTAAGGATGGAGCTGTTGGAACAAAATATTATATCGAGTCTCGACGTTGGGGTCTTGAGGCGGGTTAAGCGAGTTTTTGTAATCTGGTGGAATTTAATTTTGAGCTAAATTTACTCAAATGCATTTTTCTTGTTGTTATGCAGGCCGATCCGCTGTCGCAACATCTTTTCGCTTTGGATCCGAAAAGATGGCGACCATTAAGGGCGAAGTTGACGCCTGTTTTTACATCCCGTAAACTAAAGGAGATGTTCGCGTTAATATCAGAATGCTCTGACCACCTTGTCCAATACGTGGAAAAATTAGTGAACAAAAATGAGCCCATAGAGTGCCGTGAGCTGATGGCTAAATACACCACCGACGTCATCGGTAGCTGCACCTTAGGCATCAATATGAATGCCATGTCGAATGAGGACAGCGAATTTCGCAGGATAGGAAGAGATGTAGTCCAGCCGCCCTTCTGGGATTGCGTACGATTCAGCATCAAGGACTACTTGCCGTGGCTCTTCGATGTTCTCTACGGCTACATCTTGCCGCGATCGGAGATCACTAAGTTTTACATGCGCGTTGTCCAGGAGACCATGGACTACAGAGAAACGAATAATATCACTAAAAATGATTTCATTGATATGCTGCGCGAATTGAAGAAACATTCGGATAAAATAGACGATATCGGTAAATATTATCTGTTTCATTTTTTGCTGTTTATTGTTTGAAATTTATTTATTTCTTGAAATTTATTAGACGGAGAGATATACGACAGTTTATGCATCCAAAATATAATTATGTAATTACAGCAAGGCGAAATGTTAAATTTTATATTAGAAGCGACGTCCAATTGGTCATGTCTCAATTATTATGTATAGAACAGTTAAATTATTCACAATTCTTAACATTCGAGGTAGGAAATTGAAAGATAATTCGTATTTTTTTAGATTTGACCGACAGTTTGATAGTTTCTCAAGCACTCGTGTTTTTCGTTGCTGGTTATGAAACTTCATCGATGGCGATGACTAACGCGCTTTACGAGCTGGCTTTAAATCAGAAAATACAGGACAGGTTGCGTAACGAAATTGATCAGGGATATATAAAACATGCTGGCAATTTAACATATGCAAACATCAAGGAAATGAATTTCTTGGATAAAGTATTCAAAGGTATGTCATTCGAAAAGTAAAATTACATAATGGAAGGACCGCGTGACTACATCGATCTTTGCAGCGGCATTATAAATAATAATTTCATCGCTGATAAAACTATATAAATTGTAGTTCTTTATTGCGTATAAATGCATTTAAACAGATAGATTAAACTATTTTTAATATAGAAGTCTTACGAAAGTATCCAGTTGGGCTTTTCTATACGAGAAAAACGATGTCAAGTTATACTTTCAATGATACCAAAGTTAGTATACCAAAAGGCCAAATAATATGGATTCCTTTGCACGCTATGCATCGAGATCCGAATATTTATCCAGAACCGGATATCTTCGATCCAGAAAGATTTAATGAAGAAGCTGTGCAAAGCAGGCATCCGATGGTTTATCTACCCTTCGGTGTCGGACCAAGAAATTGCATTGGTACAGTAATAAAATTAATTTGAATGTCACCCTATACTTCTCTTTGCGCCATTTTCAACCGAAAGAGATTTTTAATTGTGATCTGATTTACACGACGATTGATTTTTATTTCAGGTTCCCGTTTCGCTGTTTATCAGACTAAACTTGGGCTCATAAAGGTATTACGAAACTACAAAGTCGAGCCTTGTGAGAAGACGCAAGTACCTTATGCAGTCAATGACAAGAAATTGATATTAACGCCAAAGGATGGAATATATTTAAGATTAATTAAAATTAATCGAGATTAATTTAAGCTTTTTTTAACTCTTTCTCTCTCTCTCTCTCTCTCTCTCTCTCTCTCTCTCTCTCTTTCTCTCTTTCTCTCTCTCTTCTATAAAACATACATATATAAAAAATGGTGAAGAAAATATCTGTCAAGAAATATAATAACAAAAGTCACTTTTCCTACTGCAATATAGTACTTATTTTACTGACATCGTATAGTAACTTCTCATCGCGACATCAGTCAGACAGTAATTAAGTCGGTTAAATTTAATTGTAATATATTATATAATAATTAGCAAAAGGACTTGTACTTATTGTCGCGTGCCATAATTTTTGATGTTCAGTTTTTAGATTCGGCGTAGTTTGGGCATTATTGTCTAACTAATAATATTTGTGAGTTTCTACACGCTTGAAAAGGACCAAAATCTGCGGTCAAAACGTAGCGTATTGTGAACAATAAAATTTGCCAGTTGGGTCGAACACAATCCTTTTGCTAATTATTAATAATTCAAGAATACCGATTTTTTATTGCGTGATTGATAATTATTGAAAAAGCACCCCGAATCGTGAGAGGCAAGGGGACTCACGCAAATCAAGCACCCCGAATCGTGAGAAGCTAAGAAAATAATGAATATGCAATAAACAGTTACACAACAAGTTTTTCTTTAAGAAAACTGTGTTTTCTTTACATTAATTGATTCGTATTGTTTGCAAAAATAAAAAGTAAGGAATTTCAATTATAAATATTTAACAAAATATTATGTCACAATACTGTAACTTTCAAGCCTTATAACTCGAAAAGTACTTAATGAAAAAATGCTTGATTATAGTGTTTTGGAAAGCTCTCGACATAAGCTATAAGAATATGCAATAAAAAATAAGGGGTTCCATTTAAGAAACTAAAGGTGTCCTTGACCTGTCCTTAACAATGCCACCCAAGGTCAAATCAATGACACCATCTTATGTTCCCCTCAAAACCATACAATTTTTGTCTGGAACGTTTTTCTCTAAAATGCTTAGTTTTTGAAAGAAAAGGGGTGGGCGGGTGGTCTCAGACACCCGGTATTATGATATATTATAAGAGTGATTTTTCGGTTCATTTTCCAGACTTGAAACATTTTGATATCGATAAAATTCCATCAAATCTCGCTTAAACACGCATTTTATCAAAGATACATTTTGTTTGAATTTTACCGAATCTTGTCATTTCTCGAGATGGAGGTTTATACAATAGAATGTTATTTCTTTTTTCTTTCAAGTCCAGAACATTCGTAATCGACTGGCCGGACAATGGAACTCTACGGAATTCTATGTGGAATTGTCGCACTAATTCTCGCTCTTTATTATTACCTTACGTCGAACTTCGACTTTTGGAAATCACGCGGCGTCCGTGGTCCACGACCTATACCACTATTCGGAAGTTTTAAAGATGTTACATTTTCGAAGATATCCGCGCACAATTATTTGACGAAAATGTACAACGAGTACAAAGACGAACCATTGTTTGGGATATTCGCTGGAATGACACCTGTTCTTATTGTAAAAGATCTTGATTTAATTAAGAATGTCCTTGTCAAAGATTTCTCCATATTTGCTCATAGAGGAATACCCACTTTCGAAAAGGTGAGAATACTTAAAGCTATTATATAAGTATATTCAAAAAAGATATAAACAGGACACACACGGCGCATCTTCTTTAAGAGTTCACATATATTTCTCTAATTTTCGTATAATGAGACTTATTAAAAAAATATGAGATGTGCGTGCAAAAAACCTTAAGCAAGTGTTTGTAAATAGAATTTTATATTGTGTCAAATTTATTCGATTACAATTTTATCTTCGTCATAGGCCGAGCCGCTGTCGCATCATCTCTTCTCTTTGGAGCCGAAGAGGTGGCGACCGTTGAGAATGAATCTGTCACCTGTTTTTACATCCGGTAAACTAAAGGAGATGTTCTCCTTAATGTCAGAATGTGCCGACCACCTTATCCAATACATGGAAAAAGTAAGGAGCGAAAATAAACCTGTCGAGTGTCACGAGTTGACAGCCAAATATACGACCGACGTTATCGGCAACTGTGTCTACGGCATCGAGATGAACGCTTTGTCGAACGAAAACAGTGAATTTCGAAAAATGGGAAGAAAAATATTCGAACCGACTTGGACAAATATATTACAAATAAGACTGAGACTAATATTTCCGCGGCTTTACGAATTGTCCGGGTATGTCCTACCGCAAACGGAAGTCACCAAATTCTTCACACGCGTTGTCGTCGAGACCATGGACTACAGAGAAACGAATAATATTACTAGAAACGATTTCGTTGATATGTTACGTGAATTAAAGAAACTTCCTGATAAATTGGACGATATTGGTATGTATGTTTATACCTCCCAGGTAGCAAGCACTCGTCATTTTGACGTCAATTGACGTCAAAAGTCTGTCATTTTGACGTCTTTTGACGTCAATTGACGTCAAAATGACGAGTGCTTGCTACCTGGGATATATTACTTCTTTCTGTCATAAGACTATGTCTCACATGAAACTATACCAGTTTGTACGTGTCACTATACAATTATTTCAGATTAATTTTATAAATCACAATCAATTGAAGTTAACTTTTACTTTAATGACGATTATTTTCTTATTATTATTGTATTTTGACAATAGTTTGTGTATCAATAACAGTACGTAACTTTAAAAATAATGAATTGTTAATTAACTAACGAATCTAATTAAAAATTATATTTAATTAAATTATTTATATTAATAAAAGAATTATTTTAGATTTGACAGATAGTTTAATAGCTGCTCAAGCGTTCGTATTTTTTATTGCTGGCTTTAAAACTTCGTCGACGACTATTAGTCATGCACTCTACGAGTTAGCGTTAAATCAAAAGATACAAGACAATTTACGTGAAGAAATTGAGGAGGTCTATATGAAATATAGCGGAGATTTAACGTATAATAATATAAAAAAAATGAATTATTTAGATAAAGTTTTCAAAGGTATGTCGTTTGAAAAATAATATTCACCGATATTCTAATATGTTCCCACTGCTAGTAAACTTCTATCTAATTGGTATAGTTTTTCAATATTCCCATAATTTGACACTATTCTTAATGCGTGCAGAAAAATTACGAAAATATCCGCCAGCGACATTACTTAGGAGAGAATCTACGTCAAGTTATACTTTCGATGGTATCAATGTTAGTATACCGAAAAGTCAAAAAATATGGATTCCTGTTTACGGGATTCATCGAGATCCGAATATTTATCCAAAGCCAGATGTCTTCGATCCAGAAAGATTTAATGAGGAAGCTGTGCAAAGCAGGCACCCGATGGCTTATCTACCTTTCGGTAACGGGCCAAGGAATTGCATTGGTATAGTGGAATGATTTAAAATATCCTTTTCTTTTTTTTACAAAAAATATTTTTAATTTATCACATATTTTCCAATTAAAAGTATTTTTGAACGTTGGTCAGATTTACATCATAATCTTTTTTGTATTTTTAGGCACTTGTTTCGCTCTTTATCAAAGTAAAATTGGACTTATACATATACTACGAAGTTACAAAGTTGAGACTTGCGAGAAAACTCCAATACCCTACGTACACAATCTTAAAGCATTGATATTATCACCAAAAGACGAATTGCATTTGAAAATAATTAAAATTAATCGGCCTTAACTTTTTTTAAGTTTGTTGCCCAGTTTTCCGCAGAAAGCGTAATAAAAAGTGAAGGAAATTTAATAATTAGAACAATGATAGGAATCATTGTATCTGTTATAATACTTGCTTATTGATTATTTTAATGTTGTGCAGTAGTATTTATAATAGGTACTACTTGATATAACATCTTATATCAAGTAGTACTATAGATTTCATAGTTCTTTCAGCAAAACATTTTCATCAGCGTCACCTGCTAAAAATATTATAAAATCAATGAAAAGTGAAATAAAAGTTATTAAAAAATTACTGAATATATTTCAAACTTAATAATAATTTTCCTTATAAAATGAAATATAATACTGTGAAATAAAAAAAAAGTTAAATTGTACTAAAAATTATACTAAAAATTTAAACTAACAACAAAATTTCTTTTATGTTAGATATCATGAAATTTACTGAAATTAACTGAAAAAACTGAATTTCTACTGAATTATTTATGAAATAACAATGAATTGTGATCAATTGAGAGAGAATTTCAGTAAAATTTTATTATATTTTTAGTAAAATATTTCCATCAGTTTCCTTTCGCTGTCAAAAATATCTTTTAGTCGCAAAATAGTTTTAATTGAGAATCTTAAGGTAGATAATTTGTATGCCGTTTTTAGGAACTCGTTTCGCTGTTTTTCAGAGTAAAGTTGAGCTTGTAAGGGTACTACAAAATTACAAAATCGAAACTTGCGCGAGAACTCCAATACTGTACGTAAACGATCCTAAAAAAGACTGCACTTGAAAATAGTTAAAATTAATTGAACTTAATTTAAGCTTTTCTTTGAGTCTCCATAGAGAGCATGCGTAATAAAATGTGGAAGAAAAATTATCAATTAAAACAGTGATAGGAGTCATTGTATCGGCTGCTATAATCCTTATTAATTTTCTTGATATAGATGTGCTCTAACATTTTATATTAAGTAATTAACAATTTGTAGATAGCTTAATTTTAAGTTTATGCTGTGATTATTAAGATATCATATACATATCTTAATAATCTTTTTAAATTACTTTTTTTTATTTATGAGTTAAACATACCATTTACATTACATATACATATATTGAAAATGTAAATCTCAAAAGTATTGCAGATCAAATATCAAACAATTACATTTAAAATATTTTTATAATTTATACATTTTTTATCAATAAAATAAATCCATATAAATATGCATCATAATATATGAAATCGTTGGACTATAAATAATCGAAAATAAGAGCCAAAATATAGACTAAAATGCGAAAATGTCGCAAAATGCTTTTTTAAATTTATTTAATAAATTACTTCACATTATCTTGAACTTAAAATGTAATTCTCAATATCTGATTATATTATTAGCATGTATGTAAATCAAATATTTGTATATCATTCATATTTGATTTGCATGTAATCTGATATACTTTATATAAATTTATATTTTAACTTACTTTAGTTTATATTTTATAAAATTTTTACATAATTTTTTAATCAGCATGAATATGTATAATACAAAATATATAAAAAATATTGTTTGAATAAAAAATATTGATTTTCTTACAATTTTTATTTAATTTGACATTGAATTTATTATTTGGCTTGGAACTCTTATAAAATTATGAGTTTTAATTTAATTTTCTCTTTTGTTTTATTTATTTCTGTGCATAAATATTATTTGCTTTGTCATATGTTTGTTGTTTACAATTTTGTTTGCGCTTGTTATTTACTATTTTTAATTTACAATATTTACATATTTACAATATGTAACGTTAAAACTGATCTATTCAGCAATCTATTGAATGGAATAGTTTTACATGCAACATAGCATCGAATGTTATCTAATTGTTTAAAATTCTAATCAGCTAGCTATATTTGTACACATATATTAACGTAACTTACAAAAGGCAACAGCGTAGCGAATTTTGAACAGTTCTTTCGTTGATAAAATAAAAGTGACACTTATAACTGGTTTTTCAGACACAAAAATCATTTATTTCTTAATATGAAAATATAAAAATAATCGAGAGAGTATAATATGTATTGATATTTGGACAGTTATTTCTCACTTTCCTTAAGTAAGTTATAAACCTTTAAAAGCGATAAAGATAATATAAGTTACAGGCTAAACTTCGACAAACTTTTTTATTACTTTGTTTCCTTTATTGTTTAGCGATGACATCATACCTTCATTATTTGAAGCTCACGCGTATTCTTTATGCGCCTTATTATATACATTTGAAGCATTTAATATAACATTATTTTACGTTATTGAGCATATATTTTGTTTGAATCTTATCAACTTTATAACTTTTTAAGATGGAAATTTATTTAATTAATAGGTCTTTTTTTTTGCCTTCTCTATTACTTTAATAAAGATTATTCCTGATAATCGATCGACGTTCGGGTGGACAATGGAATCCCTCGAAATTTTGTGCGCCATCGCCGCCGTAATTTTCGCTCTTTATTACTTTTTTACGTCAACTTTCGACTTTTGGAAATCACGCGGCGTTCCTGGTCCACGACCGATACCAGGATTCGGCACTTTCAAAAACGTTGTACTTGTAAAGGTGTCCTTGAGCAATTATGTGATGAAACTGTACAACGACTACAAAGATGAACCATTGGTTGGGATATTCGCTGGGAGAACACCCATCCTTGTCGTGAAACATCCAGATTTAATTAAGGATATTTTTATCAAAGATTTCTCCATATTCGCCGACAGAGGGTACGCCTCTCATGACAGGGTGCGCATACTTTAAGTCGTTTTATAAAAAATCTAAACAAAGTGCTTTTTGTGAAAATTTTGATACATCATTATTTTGAATGATGAAAATCGTAAAATTTGCTTCAAGAAGTCTTAACCCCTTGCGTGAAAAAAACATTTTGCTCCGTATCAATTGCTCAGTTTCAGAAAATTGAAAAATTCTGCAATAAGAATTTTAAATACTTTTTTATTAAATTTAATTTTCTTATATATACAGGAGATAAAAAATATATTGGATATGTTGGAATTAATAATTTCAATTCAAATATTTATTACATTTTGTTCTAAATTTTAATAATGTATGATGTTGTTTGAAGTATTTGCTTTGATGAAGTCCAGATTTCCTTTTACAAGATAGGAAACAATTTTCTTTCGCATGGATGCCAAAAATGCGAATTTGTAAAATATTTAACGACGCGATAACGAGACAAAACGAAATATTGATATAATGTAAATATTGAGTCATAATAAGCATTAGAAATACTTTTAATTTAAAAAATACAGTGTAAAGTATGTAAGAACTTTATGTCGAATCTAGCTTGACGCTGCCTTTATGGAAAAAGATATGGAAAAGCATATAGTTTCATATGTACTTCTTTTGCACCTACAGTAGTTCTTTTGTAGTATAATTTTTCCGTCTGTATCGAGCTGTTGAAACGAATATATCGAGTTTCGACGTTGGGGTCTTGAGGATTAAGCGAGTTTTTGTAATCTGGTGGAATTTAATTTTGAGCTTTTGCTCAATTGCATTTTTCTTTTTGTTATGCAGGGCGATCCGCTGTCGCAAAATCTTTTCGAACTGGATTCGAAAAGATGGCGACCATTAAGGGCAAAGCTGACGCCTGTTTTTACATCTCGTAAACTAAAGGAGATGTTCGTGTTAATATCAGAGTGCTCTGACCATCTTGTCCAACACGTGGAAAAATTAGTGAACAAAAATGAGCCTATAGAATGTGTCGAGATGACGGCCAGATACATGACCGACGTCATAGGTAGCTGCGTGTTCGGCATTGAGATGAACGCAATGTCGAACGAGGACAGCGAATTTCGCAGGATAGGAAGAACTCTGTCCCATCCGTCCTTCTGGAATCGCCTACGATTCGCCATCAAGGACTACTTGCCGTGGCTCTTCGATATCCTCTATGGTTGCATCCTGCCGCAATCGGAGAAGACTAGGTTCTTCATGCGCATTGTCCTAGAGACTATGGACTACAGAGAAAAAAATAATATTACTAGAAATGATTTTATTGATACGCTGCGCGAATTGAAGAAACATTCGGATAAAATGGGCGACATCGGTAAATATTATTTGCTGTTTATTGTTTGAAAATTTTGTTAGACGGAGAGCTATACGAGAGTTGCATCCAAAATATAATTCTGTAGTTATAGCGAGACAAAGTGTTAAATTTTGTATTGGAGCAACGTCCAATTAGTTATATCTCAATTATTAAATAGTTAAATTAGTCGCAATTCTTAACATTTGAAGTAGGAAATTGAAAGATATTTCTAAAAACATTTTTTTAGATTTGACCGACAGTTTGATAGTTTCTCAAGCATTCGTGTTTTTCCTTGCTGGTTTTGAAACCTCATCGACAGCGATGACTAACGCGTTTTACGAGCTGGCTTTAAATCAGAAAATACAGGACAGGTTGCGTGACGAAATTGATCAGGAATATATAAAACATGCTGGCAATTTAACATATGCAAACATCAAGGAAATGAATTATTTGGATAAAGTATTCAAAGGTATGTCGTTCGAAAAGAAAAATTACATAATGAAAGGACGCGTGACTACATCGATCTTTGCAGCGGCATTATAATAATAATTTTATCGCTGATAAAACTATATAAATTGTAGTTCTTTATTGCGTATAAATGCATTTAAACAGATAGTTTAAACTATTTTTAATATAGAAGTCTTAAGAAAGTATCCACCTGGGCTTTTATATACGAGAGAAACGATGTCAAGTTATACTTTTAATGGTACCAAAGTTAGTATACCAAAAGGCCAAATAATATGGATTTCGCCATACGCGATTCAGCGAGATCCGAGTAATTATCCGAAACCAGATGTCTTCGATCCAGAAAGATTTAATGAAGAAGCTGTGCAAAGCAGGCATCCGATGGTTTATCTACCCTTCGGTGTCGGACCAAGAAATTGCATTGGTACAGTAGTAAAATTAATTTGAATGTCACCCTTTACTTCTCTTTGCGCCATTTTCAACCGAAAGAGATTTTTAATTGTGATCTGATTTACACGACGATTGATTTTTATTTCAGGTTCCCGTTTCGCTGTTTATCAGACTAAACTTGGGCTCATAAAGTTATTACGAAACTACAAAGTCGAGCCTTGTGAGAAGACGCAAGTACCTTATGCAGTCAATGACGAGAAAGTGATATTAGCGCCAAAAGATGGAATATATTTAAGAATAATTAAAATTAATCGAGATTAATTTAAGCTTTTTTTAACTCTTTCTCTCTCTTTCTCTCTCTCTTCTGTAAAACATACGTATATAAAAAATGGTGAAGAAAATCTCTGTCAAGAAATATAATAATAAAAGTCACTTTTCCCACTGCAATACAGTACTTATTTTACTGACATCGTATAGTAACTTCTCATCGCGACATCAGTCAGACAGTAATTAAGTCGGTTAAATTTAATTGTAATATATTATATAATAATTAGCAAAAGAACTTGTACTTATATTGTCGCGTGCCATAATTTTTGATGTTCAGTTTTTAGATTCGGCGTAGTTTGGACATTATGTCTAACGAATGATATTTGTGAGTTTCTACACGCTTGAAAAGGACCAAAATCTGCGGTCGAAACGTAGCGTATTGTGAACAATAAAATTTGCCAGTTGGGTCGAACACAATCCTTTTGCTAATTAATTATTAATTATTAATTATTCACTGGCAATTCAAGTTCTCCGTTCTTGATATTATATATAATCTCTTTAAACTCCTCTTTTCCGTATTTGTTATGCAAGCATTCTATATTACATATCAAAAATAAAATATGCGAAGTATATAAAAAGTGTGTGGGCATGTCAAGTATTTTTTTACTTTCTTTTTACATTTCAAAACTTTCTTATAGTAGCAGTTTATAGTTCAGAAATAGCATTTTTTCGGACATTAGTTATACGATGTTGTATTGATTAAGAAGTATTGCTCTTGTGCACAATTTTTATTTTTTAATTTATTATCAGAATTATTATTTCTGATTGTTATAATATTTTTATAATGTAATTTTTACTGCGTATTTGTCTCTATTTTTATATGTTTTTTACTCCCTATATTTTGCGCTTTTTGATTTTTCTTACACAAATATAAAAATGTATCGATACATATTGATACTATATTTATAGTTTTTGCTAATTATAATTCTTACATTAATTACTTATCGTATAATTACATGGTCATTTTCCGAGATATCGGAATTCAAGTACATTCAGATCCCTCAATTCGTGCTTCGTGAATAAATTGAATTTAAAAGTTTTATCGACAATTTTATCAAGTTTTCGACTCAAAAATTTTAATTCGACCATTTTTCCAAAAAATCGCTCTGTAGCAGCTTGAAGGCGATGCTGCTGATTACGAATATAGTTGCTGATATTATAGTTAAAGTGGGATTTTCTTATTATTTTGGCCGTAATACGGATTTTACGATTCTAGTAATAAATGACTTTTGTTAACCTTTAATATGCATGTGTAAAGCTCAAGATTTTATCTAATCGAGATTTTTTTGTGTGCGTCACTTATTACAGAGTCACGGCATTAGGTGACGGAAGGAGATGATATCGTTTTCATGAATCATCATATTTGTTTTATACGTTCTCTTCGCTTATAATTTGGCACGACTTGGACGGCAACAGGTTAGTATTAACTCCGGTGACATTTTCGCGAACGCTAGTACAAGCTATAGAGATATAAGAATAGAGTGCGCAATTAAGCGAGCTGAAAATGCGATATGGGAATAGAAAGAGAAAGTTGTCTTTTTGCGATAGGAATAGAAAGAAAAAGCTGCAGTATGGGCCTCTTCTGTCTTTGACATACTGCAGCGTTCTTTTTCTATTCCTATATCGCGGCCTCTTACGTGCTAACATATGACTTGTGCACTCTAGTCTTATATCTTTATGGTACCAGCACACTGATAACGTGGCATTATCATGACCATTTACATTCAAGACCGCGCGCTGTATATTCAAGTCGCGTTTATCGCGTTTATCGAACAAGCGTGTTCTAACATCGAATCGACAATTTCAGAAAAAAAGAAGAAAAGAAACAAATTCTGTAATTTCATCCTCGCATATATGTAAAGAGAAGTCATTTTGTGACACGTCCGCTCATCATCATCGGACGAAGAAGCCGGAAATTGAAGTCAGAAAAGTAAGTAGAGTGGAAAAATCGACCATCCGGCGCGATATTTTTTCCTTCCTGAAACGTCGAAATGACGAGTAAAACAATATCGATTACATTAATGAACAATTATTATTCACTTCATCTCTCAAGTATTACATCATGCGTTACAAGTTGAGCGTTCGAACAATTACTGCACTCTGTGCGCTTTTTTAACAGCGAGCTTCTCGATTTCTGAACAGCGGCTCAGTTTTACACTGCGTCGTTCGTGTATTATGTGTATGTGCATCTAATTTTTTTTTTCTGCGTCGTACACTCGAATAATCGTCAAAACAACATTAACGTGTCTTGTGTTCGCTTTTATCCTTACTTTGGTACTTGTTATTAAACAATGAAGTGCACCACTGCCCAGATAGCACATATTAGTTTCATATACGTTTTTTGAACATATACATATAGTTTCATAAAGAACCATTAAGAAACGTTTGAACAAAAATGTTTTTGAAACCATGATTTAAGAAACATATTTTTTACGTTTCTACAGTTAACAAAAATACCTATTTGTTAAATTTTTTCTTTCAAAATTATAATTTGCTTTATCTGTATATATAATAGCTTTAATAGCCTTTTTTGAAACATTAATAAAATAAATTATTTTATCCATCCACGTATATGTCCACTTATTTACATAAATTAATTTTGTCCTACCGGTCTTAAAATCTATTTGTCATCGGACAAATCTGAGCTTAGAAAACTTCCAACAGTTGCAAAATAAACATTCTGCTGAAGGTGGCCATTGAAAGAACATTTATACGTGTGTTCCGTTTTGAAGAACTTCCTGAACTGGTGCACATCAGTAATGCAATTAAGTTAGAATGAGACAAATATATTTTGTTTCACTTTAACTTATTGCACGAATGTGCACCAATTCAGGAATTTCTTCGAAAAAGAATAGACGTCATAGATGGTATATGCATAAAGCTTCTAGAACATTCTCACGCATGTCTCAAAGACGTCATAAACACGTTCAAAAGACGTGAAAAGTAGGAATTTTAAATGTCTTTATCATTAAAACAAAACGTTTCTATAATAGTTCTTTAAACGTGATTTTATCGGAAAAGAAACGTTCCAGCGAACGTTTTTCGAATGGACATTTTTACTCATGAGAAACGTTTCTAGAATTCGGTTATAAAACGTTTCGGAAAAACGCTTATAAAACATTTCTAAAACGTGTATGTGCTAACCTGAGTGGAGGTCGATGATCTCTGGCGTGCTTAAATTTAAAAAATAAGAACAATCTCTTGTTTTTTTCGTTTTTCTACCCTGCAGCATCATCTCAAGAAACATCAAGATCGTTGGTTGGCGCTAAGCGAAAAACTTTCTCGATTCAAGTAACAATTAAAGAGAAGTTACATAATCTGCGCGTGACGGAGATCGCGGGGTTATTGCTGATCGCGCGTTGATTCTTATTTGTCTTATTAAAGTCTTATTTGTTTAGCCGGCGATAAATTCTACGCCTTACGTTTGAAGATGATTTTTATTTCGCGATACTCGCGTATTTAAACGCAATGCATTATATGAAATAATTAGCCATATTACTTCTTTATTTTAGTTATTGTTTACCTTGATGCAAGATGCCGCCCTTATGTGCATTAATTCGCTCAGCGACCTTGCCGAACAAACATATCAAGAAATTACGATCCAAATTTCCATTTCACATGTGCATTAATATCATATATAAATGACAGAATTGATACAACACTTAGCATTTTTCTAAATCAATATTATTTTAAAAATAACATTTATCTTATCTTATATTATAATAACTTGTAACATATATTATGATATGTTATAAGAGTGATTTTTCGGTTCATTTTCCTTGACTTGAAACTTTTTGATATCGATAAAATTCCATCAAATCTCGCTTAAACACGCATTTTATCAAAGATACATTTTGTTTGAATTTTACCGAATCTTGTCATTTCTCGAGATGGAGGTTTATACAATAGAATGTTATTTCTTTTTTCTTTCAAGTCCAGGACATTCGTAATCGACTGGCCGGACAATGGAACTCTACGGAATTCTATGTGGAATTGTCGCACTAATTCTCGTTCTTTATTATTACCTTACGTCGAACTTCGACTTTTGGAAATCACGCGGCGTCCGTGGTCCACCACCTATACCACTATTCGGAAATTTTAAAGATGTTACATTTTCGAAGATATCCGCGCACAATTATTTGACGAAAATGTACAACAAGTACAAAGACGAACCATTGTTTGGGATATTCGCTGGAATGACACCTGTTCTTATTGTAAAAGATCTTGATTTAATTAAGAATGTCCTCATCAAAGATTTCTCCATATTTGCTCATAGAGGAATACCCACTTTCGAAAAGGTGAGAATACACTTAAAGCTATTATATAAGTATATTCAAAAAAGATATAAACAAGACACACGGCGCATCTTCTTTAAGGATTCACCTATATTTCTCTAATTTTCGTATAATGAGACTTATTAAAAAATATAAGACGTGCGTCCAAAAAGCCTTAAGCAAGTGTTTGTAAATAGAATTTTATTTTGTGTCAAATTGATTTGATTACAATTTTATTTTCGTCATAGGCCGAGCCGCTGTCGCATCATCTCTTCTCTTTGGAGCCGAAGAGGTGGCGACCGTTGAGAATGAATCTGTCACCTGTTTTTACATCCGGTAAACTAAAGGAGATGTTCTCCTTAATGTCAGAATGTGCTGACCACCTTGTCCAATACATGGAGAAAGTAACGAGCGAAAATAAGCCTGTAGAATGCCGCGAGTTGGCAGCCAAATACACGACCGACGTTATCGGGAGCTGTGTCTTCGGCATCGAGATGAACGCGTTATCGAACGAGGACAGTGAATTTCGCAAGATGGGAAGAAAAGCAATGACTATGGACTGGAAACATATGTTACGAACAAGAATCAAGGAATTTTTTCCGCGGTTTTACGAAATTCTCGGTAACATTCTACCGCACACCAAAATCGTCAAATTCTTTACACGCGTTATTATGGAGACCATGGATTACAGAGAAACCAATAATATCAGTAGGAACGATTTCATTGATATGTTGCGTGAATTAAAGAAGCATCCAGATAAATTGGGCGATATTAGTAAGTACTGACTATTTTTATGTATTGCATTTTTTTTAATAGAAAAATTTTTTTATAAAAACTTATACAAATTTGTATTTAAATTAGTTTAAAAATTACAAGATGCTCAATTTTTGTTTTTATTATCAATTATTATGATTAAAATTATTAAATTACGGTTGTATTGAACATAATCAATTTATTATATATAAATTGTAAAATTATTAAGCAGTTCGATAAAAACTTGAATTCTTTATAGTAAAGAGAAAATGATGTTTCAGATTTAACAGATAATTTAATAGCTTCTCAAGCGTTCGTATTTTTCATTGCTGGCTTTGAAACTTCGTCGACGACTATTAGTCACGCACTTTATGAGTTAGCGTTAAATCAAAACATACAAGACAAGCTCCGTGAAGAAATTGACGAGGTCTATACAAAGCATAGCGGAGATTTAATACGCGACAATATCAAAGCGATGGATTATTTAGATAAAGTTTTCAAAGGTACGTTGTTCGAGGAGAATATCAAGTGAGAAAGAAATTATATACACTGTTGTCTTTTTTTCGGGCGATATTATAATATGATCTCATTACTGATAAACTTCAATCTAATTATTGTAATTCTTTAATGTACATAAATGTATTTTCGTAATTTAACACTATTCTTAATGCATGTAGAAACCTTACGAAAATATCCACCAGCGCCGTTTCTTCTGAGACAATCGACGTCAAGTTATACTTTCGACGGTGTGAACGTTAGTATACCGGAGGACCAAAAGGTATGGATTCCTACATACGCGATTCAGCGAGATCCGAGTATTTATCCGAAACCAGATGTCTTCGATCCAGAAAGATTTAATGAGGAAGCTGTACAGAGCAGGCACCCGATGACTTATCTACCTTTCGGCGACGGACCGAGGAATTGCATTGGTACAGTGAAATAAATTCAAGCATTGCTTTTTATTTCTCTTTCCGATAAAAAGTATGTTTAATTGAAAATCTTGATGTGACTGATATGACTTGCCGTTTTATTTTTAGGTTCTCGTTTCGCTATTTATCAGAATAAAATTGGGCTTATAAAAATCCTACGAAACTACAAAGTCGAGACCTGCGAGAAAACTCCAATACCCTACATAAGCGAACCTAAAGCTTTTTTTATATTAACTCCAAAAAACGGAATACATTTGAAAATAATCAAAATTAATAGAAATTAATTTAAACTTTTTTGGACTTTTCTGAAGGATATATATAAAAATGGTGAAGGAAGTCTTTGTCAAATAATATAATAATAACAGTTACTATTCCAACTAAAGTATAATACTTATTAATTTTACTGATATTATATCGTAACTACTCATCAGGACACGGATCTGGATCAGTTAGTAATTAAGTTTTAAATCGTTTTAATTCGTATATACTGTTACATAAATAAATTACTAATATGTAATTATTTTAAACTTCTTTGTTCCGTATTTGTTATGTAAGTATTTTATTACATATCAAAAACAAAATATATAAAATAAATATAAAAAATATTTACACATATCTCAAATGTTTGCACAAATCAGATGCCAAATATTTTTTACAGTTCTTTTATACAGTTCTTTTAAGAACTTACACATATTAGTTCATAGTAGAATTTATACGCCCAGAGAAATAACATTTCTCCTAATTATAAATTGAATTAATTAAGATAGTCTTCGTATAATTTTAATTTAATCATATATTTGTATTTGATTTGCATTTGATGTAATATATTCAAAAATTTTCACGTGATTATATCTTTATATGATACACTATAGCTTGATACTCGTGCTTCGCTACGGTATGTATATATAACTACTTTAAATAAAAAAACCAAGTTGATATCTCAACGGGCCTAAGAGATATTGAAGAGAATCCGTGAAAACACATTTTACCCCTTTTCACTCCCTGAAGCGGGGAGCACATACTTCTGCACAACGCATAATGCGTAAGCATAAGAAAATTGATTGGTCTATTTCGTCTATTTCCTTATGCACATGTGTATGGACCAATCAATTTTCTTATGCTTACGCATGATGCGTTGTGCAGAAGTGTGTGTCCGGGCCCTTAGGGTCAAATTTCTAAAAATCTCTTCTCACTAGGTACTTACGTCATGGAAGAAATATGCTCTCCGAATTTCATGTTTATAGGTTTAGGAGTTTGGGCTGTTAATGAGTCAGTCAGTCAGTCAGTCAGGACATTTGTTTTTATATATATACAGATAGATAAAACTTTCAGGAATTTTAATTATGTTCTATACATATCGTACATTAGTAGTGACTGAAAGATATCGTTTATCGTATTATTTTTACTTAATTTGACATTAGATTTATTATTTCGCTTGGTTCTCATAAAATTGTCTTTTATTTTCTGCCTTTTATTTGCCTCTATTCACTCTTCTTGCGTGTACGTACAGGGTGTTTAAAAAATAAGTGTCCCATATTTTGAGAGCAGGTAATACTCACAAAATAAAAAGAAAATGTCCAATAAACATAGGTCTCTCTCCTAAATTAAATGCCTGTTATATAGACCAAACTTTAACATACATTATAGGAGGTCTTCTACGTGTTCCCATTTATTTTCACACATTTTAAATAAAGAAAATACAAATTCCTACACTGTTTGTACGTCGTCGATACCTGATAATGACGAACCTTACTGCACTCTGCAGAAATAACACGAATAATATAAAAAGAGGGCAATGCTTATCATTTAAAGACTTTAGTGTATTCAACACCCAATCGATGACGTACAAACATTGTAGTAATGTGTATTTTTTTATTTAAAATGTGTATGGCAATAAATGGAAACCACATAAAACACCTCCTATATTATTATAGCATACAATAAAGATTGATCATTGATCCATATCTCAACAGGTATTTGATTTAGGATCCATGTTTACTGATCATTTTCTTCTTATTTTGACGAGTACTACTTGCTCTCAAAATATGGGACACTTTTTTAAACACTCTGTATATGTATACATTATTTGCGTATACATATATGAATATATTATTTGCCTAGTCATACGTTTTGCTATACGTTTTTTATAGGAGTGTAAAAGTTTATCAGCACCATATGGAAAATAATAGTTCTTTAACCAAGATAGCATTGGGTATTATATAGTTTTTTTTTTAATATTAATTAGAGCTATTTGCTACACAAATATTAGCATAGAATATAAAAGTCGATAGCGTAGCTTATTTCGGGCAGTTTTTTCGCTAAAATAGCAATGATATTTATAACTCTTTCCTCGAATCTGAAAATAATTTGTCTTTTGATTCAACCGCGATATAAAACAATCTAGAATTGTTCTGAGTATTGATATTTGTGTGGATTGTTCCTTCTCACTTTACGTAAGTTGCAATCTTTGAAACACTAAAAACGATATAAATTGCAAAAATAAAACTTCAGACAAATGTATCTATTCGTATTCTCTAGTGTTTACTTTACAATATCATATCTTCAGTCCGAAATTTACTCGTGCTTTTTACATTTGAAATATTAGATCAGTAACATCGCCTTTACATGGGCGTTGATTTTATTGAAAAACCGCTTGAATTTTATCGAAATTTATAATATCTTAAAAAATTTAGTTAATGAAACATGATTTTCTCCTCCCTCTCAGCAAGGATCATTCGTTATAATCGATCGACGATTGCGGGATAATGGAAAACTTCCAAATCCTATGCGGTATTGCCGCCGTAATTCTCGCTTTGTATTATTTCTTAACGTCGAACTTCGACTTTTGGAAATCACGCGGCGTCCGTGGTCCACGACCTATACCAATATTCGGAAATTTTAAAGATGTCATGCTTGGAAAAGTAACCTTGAATGGTTATTTAATGAAGTTGTACAATGATTACAAAGACGAGTCATTGATTGGGATATTCCAGGAAAGGACACCCATCCTTATCGTAAGGGATCCAGATTTAATTAAGGATATCCTCATCAAAGATTTCCCCGCGTTCGCCCACAGAGCACAATTCACTATTCACGAAAAGGTGTGAATATTTTAAGCTGTTTTATACGAATCTAAATATGCGCTTTTTGCGAAAATTTCGACATCGATATCTTCATACTTTTTAATTGATAAAACTCATTAAAAATTACTAGACTTGTTTATTTATCTAAAAAAAAGTTTCTGTAAATTGATAGAATTTGATTTTGCACTAATTAAAATCGGGAAATTTACTCAATTACAATTTCGTCTTTGCCATATTGCAGACCGAGCCGCTGTCGCAACATCTTTTCAATCTGGAACCGAAGAGATGGCGACCGTTAAGAGCGAAGCTGTCGCCTACCTTTACATCTCGTAAATTGAAGGAGATGTTCTCGTTGATATCAGTGTGCGCCGACCATCTTGTGGATTATATGGAAAAATTGGCGAGCAAAAACGAGCCCATAGAGTGCTACGAGCTGATGGCCAAATACACGACCGACGTCATCGGCAGCTGCGCCTTCGGCATCGAGATAAATGCCCTGTCGAACGACGACAGCGATTTTCGCAGAATAGGAAGAAACGTGTTTCGTCCATCCTGGGTGGATTTCCTGCGATTCAAAATCAAAGATTATTTACCGTTGTTGTACGATGGCCTCGGCTACATCTTGCCGGATATGGAGGTCACAGACTTCTTCATGCGTCTCGTCGTCGACAATATGAACTACAGAGAAAAGAATAATGTTGTTAAGAAGGATTTCATTGACACGCTACGCGAGTTAAAGAAACATTCTGATAAAGTGGGAGATTTCGGTAAGTATTGTCTGCTGTCGTTGTTATACTTAGCAACTTTGCTGTGTCGTACGAAGAATTTTTAGACGGACAACTTACATATGAGTCCGCGCATTTAAAATACATGTTCTCCATTCTATAAATCTCGATATAAAGCGAGGAGTTAAATCTCATGTAAACAACAACTGTATTTAGTCATATGTCAATTATTAAATAATTTAATTAATCGCATTTTCCGATGAAAAATTACATTATTTGTAATAAATAGAAGATAACTCGCATCTCAGATTTCACCGACAGTTTGATAGCTTCTCAAGCATTTGTGTTTTTCGCTGCTGGTTTTGAAACCTCATCGACGGCTATGACTAACGCGCTTTACGAGCTAGCTTTAAATCAGAAACTACAGGACAGATTGCGTGAAGAAATTGATCAGGAATACACGAAGCACGGTGGCAATTTAACGTACGAAAACATTAAGAAAATGGAGTACTTGAATAAGGTATTCAAAGGTACGTTGCCCGAAAATTCGTGTTTCGAGAGATTGAATAAAAGGAAAATATGAGAAACATAATGACTATAATATAATCGTATCGCTGATAAAAGTAATTTGTTCATCAATTCGTATAAATGCATTTTCATTTACTTGTCATTATTTTTACTGCAGAAACTTTACGAAAATACCCACCTTTGTCGTTCTTAACGAGAAAATCGACGTCGAGTTATACTTTCAACGACATCGAAGTCAGTATACCGAAGGAGCAAAAGATATGGATTCCCCTTTTCGCGCTTCAACGTGATCCGTGTGTTTATCCAGAGCCAGATGTTTTCGATCCGGAAAGATTTAGTGAAAAAGCTGTGCAAAGTAGACACCCGATGGCTTATATACCTTTCGGCGACGGGCCAAGGAATTGTATTGGTACGATGAAATATAAGTGTCACCTTTCTTTCTTTTTTTGTTCCCTTTTCAACCGAAAAATTTTTATTCGAGAATCTTGATTACTGTTTCTTATTTTCAGGTTCTCGTTTCGCTATTTATCAAACTAAACTTGGGCTCATAAAAATACTACGAAATTACAAAGTCGAGGCTTGCGAGAAAACGGAAATACCTTACGTTCTCAATGAAATATTTATATTATCACCGAAAAATGGAGTTTACTTAAAAATAATTAAACTCAATCGAGCGTAAGTTAAGCTGTTCTTTAATTTTTCTAAAAAACGTGCATAAAAAAACAGAGAACAGAATCTCTGACAAACTGTATAATAAAAGTTACTGTTCCGATCGCAATATAATATTTATTAACTCAATTGATATCATTGTATAATAACAGTGGCGATCGGGGCGCAGAAAGTTAGCATTATGTGCCATGGCACATAAAAAAAACTTAAGCAGTAAGCAAATCAGCCGATCACAGTCAAGAACTTAAAGCATAACGTAAGCGGTAGCAAATCCAAACTGTTGATTTTCTTACTGCTAACGTTTTACTACTTAAGTTTTTCTATGTACCAAAAGTAGGGTGTATAGCTCTTATAAGTTTTATTGACGGCAAAAATAGGTCTAATGTACAACATACCGGTTTTTAGAAATGTTTTTTATGAAATTGAAATGTTAAAATGTCCACTTGATAAACGTTTATTTAAAAAACGTTCTTTTTCTTTATGTAGGAAAAAAAAACGCTTTTTTAACTGTTTCTTTACATATCATGTGCGCGTATAGCCGCTCTCTCAAGGCGGTTACCCCATCCTAGTACACCGCGCCCGTGTTGCTTGACTTCGATGATCCAGTGGACAGTATATAACGATCTTCTGACTTTGATGCTTTCCTTATTAACTGTACTTGTTTATAACAGGTACATCTTTAAAGTGTTCAAAAATCTTGTAATGATATCTTCTTGATAGCTATAACACTGCATGAAATAGTTATACGGAACTACATCCACTTATATCATAAATTCACCGCTTCAATCATAAAGTTGCGAAACAAACATATTGCAGTTAATTTTGTGGTTTTTATTTTATTATTACTTTATTATACAACATTAAAAAGTAAAAATAGTTATGTTACAAAAAAGCCTTCTGACGTCACTTTGCTACTTGGGTCGTCATCCCAAAAATAATTATGTTGGAAAAACATCTTACGAAAGGTTTTTATGAAAGAAGGAAATTGCGAAGTCCACAGGACGTAACACACGAGGACGTAAAAGTTTATCAGCAACATGTTGAAAACAATAGTTTTACAAGCAAGATAGCATCTAGTAGTTTAGTGTTATCTAATTTTTTTAATTGACAATTTACTACACAAATGTTAGCATAGAATAAAAAGGCAATAGCGTAGCGTATTTCGAGCAGTTTTTTCGTTGCTGAAACAGGTATATTATATATAACTCTTTCCTCGAATCTGAAGGTAATTTGTTTCTTGATTTAACCGCGTGGATATAAAACAATCTAGGATTGTTTTGCGTATTGATATTTGTCTTGTTCTTTCTCACTTTACGTAAATTGTAATCTTTGAAACGCTAAAAATGATATTGCAAAAATAAAACTTTAAACAAACATTTCTTATTCGTATTCTCTATTGCGTTTACATTACATCATATCTTCAGTGTCCGAAATTTACACGTGCTTTTTATATTTGTAATATTAGATGTAACATCACCGTTACATGGCGAAGATTTTATTAAAAATCCGATTAAATTTTATCGAACCCTATAATATTTTAGAAAATTTATTTAATAAAACATTATTTTCTCCTCCCTCTCAGTAAAAATCATTCGTTATAATCGATCGGCGATAGCGGGATAATGGAAAACTTCCAAATCCTATGCGGCATTACTGCCGTAATTCTCGCTTTGTATTATTTCTTAACGTCAAACTTCGACTTTTGGAAATCACGCGGCGTCCGTGGTCCACGACCGATACCGGGATTCGGCAACTTAAAAGATGTTATGCTTGGAAAAGTAATGTTGAGTGATTATTCAATGAAATTGTACCACGATTACAAAGACGAGCCGTTAATTGGGATATTCAATGGGAGGACACCCATCCTGATCGTAAAGGATCCAGATTTAATTAAAAATGTCCTCATCAAAGATTTCCCCACGTTCGCCGACAGAGAACTCTCCACTGTTCACGAAAAGGTGCGATTATCTTAAGCTGTTTTACACGAAATCTAAACCATATATGCGCTTTTTGCAAAAATTTCGATACGTCTTCATACTTTTCAATTAATAAAACTCCATGAAAATTGACTTGTTTTAAAGATGTATTTCTAAAGAAAGTTATCGCAACTTGATAAAATCTGAATTCTATTTAATTAAAATTTGACTTCTATCACTAATTAAAATCGAGAAATTTACTCGATTACAATTTCGTCTTTGTCATATTGCAGGCCGAGCCGCTGTCGCAAAATCTCTTCAATCTAGAACCGAAGAGATGGCGACCGTTAAGAGCGAAGCTGTCGCCTACCTTTACATCTCGTAAATTGAAGGAGATGTTTTCGTTGATATCAGAGTGCGCCGACCATCTTATGGATTATACGGAAGAATTAGCGAGAAGGAACCAGCCCGTAGAGTGCCGTGAGCTGATGGCCAAATACGCGATTGACGTCATCGGCAGGTGCGCCTTCGGCATCGAGATGAATGCCCTGTTGAACGACGACAGCGATTTTCGCAGAATAAGAAGAAACGTGTTTCGTCCACCCTGGTCGGATTTCCTGCGATACAAAATCAAAAATTATTTACCGTTGTTGTACGATGTCTTAGGCTACATCCTGCCGGATACGGAGATCACAGACTTCTCCACGCGTTTTGTCGTGGACATTATAAACTACAGAGAAAAAAATAATATTGTTAGAAAGGATTTCATTGACACGCTACGCGAGTTAAAGAAACATTCAGATAAAGTGGGCGATTTCGGTAATTATTGTCTGTTTTTGTTATTATACTTTGCTGTGTCGTGCGAAAAATTTTTAGATAGAGATATGAGTTCGCGCATTTGAATATTATAAAATAAAGAATATGCATGCGCATGTTCTCCATCATTCTATACTATAAATCACAATGTAAAGCGAGGAATTCAATTTCGTATAAGCGAGAACTATATAATTGATCATATGTCAATTATATAATTAAATTAGTTGCAATTTTTTATATTTAATGTAGGAAATTAAAAGATAATTTATTTCAGATTTTACTGACAGTTTGATGGCTTCTCAAGCATTTTCGTTTTTCGTTGGTTTCGAGACCTCATCGATGGTGATGAGTTGCGCGCTTTACGAGCTGGCTTTAAATCAGAAAATACAAGACAAATTACGTGAAGAAATTGATGAGGAATACACGAAGCACGATGGTAATTTAACGTACGAAGACATTAAGAAAATGGAGTACTTAAATAAGATATTCAAAGGTACGTTGCTCGAAAATTCGTGTTTCGAAAGATTGAATCAAAGAAAGGTATGAGAAACATAGTGACTATAATATAAGTCTCAGTCTACAATAGATGTTTTAAGCACTAAGCCCTAAGAAATTGACCAATCACAGTCAATTATTCTCCTCAAATTCACTGTGATTGAACAATTTCTTAAGGCTTAGGGCTTAAAACACCCATTGTAGACCGAGACTAATTGTATCGCTGATAAAAGTAATTTGGAAAAATTATATGTATATGTATGCATATATACAGAAACTAATATAAGGTTGTCAAAGATCTTAGCTTGGATCGTATGGCTTATGATTCTAATTTGATTGTATATCGTAACGGTCCCTTATTTCTTTTATTATTAAAAGTAATGTGTTCATTAATTCGTATAAAAGCATTTTCATTAACTTGTCATTATTTTTACTGCAGAAACTTTACGAAAATATCCACCTGCATCGTTCTTACCGAGAAAATCGACGTCGAGTTATACTTTCAGCGACATCGAAGTCAGTATACCGAAGGAGCAAAAGATATGGATTCCCATCTTCGCGCTTCAACGTGATCCGCGTGTTTATCCAGAACCAGATATTTTCGATCCGGAAAGATTTAGTGAGGAGGCTGTGCAAAATAGGCACCCGATGTTTTTCCTTTCTTTCGGCGACGGGCCAAGGAATTGTATTGGTACGATGAAATAAGTCGTTTTTCATATTTCTTTGCTCCATTTTCAACAAAAAATTTTTATTCGAGAGAATCTCGATCCGATTACCATTTTTTTATTTTCAGGTTCTCGCTTTGCCACTTATCAAACTAAACTTGGGCTTATAAAGATACTACGAAACTACAAAGTCGAGACTTGCAAGGAAACGGAAATACCTTTAGTCTTGCGCGAAGATTATGTAATAACACTGAAAAATGGAGTTTACTTAAAAATAATTAAAATCAATCGAGCGTAAGTTATAAGCTCTTCTTTAATTTTCCGAAAGAACGTGCATAAAAAGAAATAAAGGAGAGAATCAATTTGTATTATAAGAGTCACTATTCCGACTGCAATATAATATTTGTTAATTTTATTGATATCGTTTTTGTATAATAACAGTGACGATCAGAGAGCAGAGAGCTGTGTGTCTGCTTTCTGTGCCTAAATTCAAATCCGTCCTAAAATATCGGATTCGACTGTCATTTCTTAATAGCAAACCTAGGCTGCGGTCCACTTGACGCTACAAATGCTTCGAAATATTCCTCTTCTCCTTTCTTTTAATGAAGAAAGAAGGAGAAGAAGAACGCTTCAAAGCATTTGTATAGCGTCAAGTGGACCGCAGCCCTAATAGTCCGTTTGGAACCGGCATATATATAATATTAAATTGTACATTTCATCGATTTATATAATCTGCTATAAAGAGCGTACTATAAATGTACGTAGCTTATTTTTATTATCCTCCTGCAGCGTTGAGCTAGTAATCTATGTTCATGAAAATTAAAATACTACGAAATCTTCAAGAAACTAAGACCCGGTTGCGTTTTTAACTGTCCCCCTTAGAAAGAGACGAAGAGTGAGTTAAGCTAAGATTTAAAGCTAGGCGACGTTGATGCAACCGAGTCTAAGAGAGTTCAAGGTCGGATTTAAGTAGCTCTCTTTTTCTTGAGGGAGGCCAAAGTCTAACTTAGGCTGTTGTGCCATTTATTATGATGGATGATGATGTATAATAACATCTCATTGCGATATCAGTTAGTAATTAGATCGTTTAAATGTAAATTATAAATTTTTTGCGTACGTAAATTAACCCTAGCTAGCTACAATTATTTTCGAGTCCTTAATTCGCCACACTTCGGTCCGTGAGCCCGCTCGACTTTGTCGCATTGTCATTTTCATTCTAATTGATATTTATAAACTTGTGATGTAAGAATTGGAAATACAGAGTCTGAATAAAATGTTCATGATAAAATATCAGGTCAAGAAAATTATTTGAGTTTAAACTGAACTTATTATAAGAAGACTAGAAATTTGTGTTATTATATAAGAAGTTAGTTAACTGAACATTAGTTGTTTCAACAATTATTAAGTTGCCAAATTATTAAGTTGTACTAAAAAGGTATAGGGCATTCATGTCAACCTTTAAAATTTTTTAATCAACAATTAATTAATTCGTCAATTAATGTTTAATTAAACTAACTATACGCGATCAAAGATCCATAATTTTGATCGCATATAAAGCTAAGTCTAATCAACCGAATTTAAAAGAATTATATATGAAATAGGGGTAGAAAAGACTGAAAAATATAATAAAATTAGAAATAGATAGATATCTCCAAATTTGCGGAAGTTAATATGTTCAGAGTATTCTAAAATGTCGAAATATTGCATTAAAATCGCATGTCCGTACGTATATATGTGTATGTGCAGATTTGATGTCCGTGTTTGCTCTAACTTCCGCAAATTTGAAGATATCGATCTATTTCTAATTTTATTATATTTCTCAGTCTTTTCTACCCCTATTTCATATATAATTTTTTAAGATTTGGTTGATTAGACCCAGCTTTATACGCGATCAAAGATCCATAACTTTGATCGCGTATAAAGCTAAGTCTAATCAACCGAATTTAAAAGAATTATATATGAAATAGGGGTAGAAAAGACTGAAAAATATAATAAAATTAGAAATAGATAGATATCTCCAAATTTGCGGAAGTTAATATGTTCAGAGTGTTTTAAAATGTCGAAATATTGCATTAAAATCGCATGTCCGTACGTATATATGTGTATGTGCAGATTTGATGTCCGTGTTTACTCTAACTTCCGCAAATTTGAAGATATTGATCTATTTCTAATTTTATTATATTATATTATAACTAAAATGTTTAGTTGCTCATATATCGGACTAAATATTTTTTGAGGACTAACAAATTTTTCTTTTAGTGTATACATTATTTTCCTAGTGATGTTTGCCTAGTCACGTTTCGCTACATGTTTTTTACACGAGTGTGTAAAAGACTATCAGATAAAAGTTGAAAATAATAATTTTTCAAGCAAGATAACATCTAGTAGTCTAGGTGTTATCTAGTTTTTTTAATTGACAATTTACTGCACAAATATTAGCATAGAATAAAAAGGCAATAGCGTAGCGTTTTTCGGACAGTTTTTTTGGTGCTAAAATAGCAATAATACTTATAACGCTTTCCTCGAATCGGCAAGTAATTTTGTTTCTTGATTTAACCGAATGAATATAAAACGATCTAGGATTGTTTCGCGTATTGATATTTGACTTGTTCTTTCTCACTTTACGTAAATTGTAATCTTTGAAACTGTTCGAGATACCGTCAAGTTATCAATATAAGAATCACAGCGCATCGCGATCGAATAATTAGAGTTCTTTTTTGCTCCCTGTGTTCCGTTTCGAGAATCGCGATTGTATTTTCGTCCTAGCTCAAAAGGCAGAAAAACCGCGCCTCGTTTTTCTAAGTTCGACTCTCGCTTTGTCTTGGGGCCTTTGTGCGAGAGGTAAACACCCGAGACAAATTAAGCGAGAAGTCACTATATCATAACTGCCGATCGGTTGTCGACCCCGAGATCAATTGTTACCGTTAAAAGTCAAAAATCGCTGATCTCGCTGATTGTCGACAGCTGATTGGCCCTATGGATTTGCGGCTCGTTACCGGGGGTAGAAAACTCTAGATAATTGCTCGAGAATAAAACTCCCGGCTCTCGCGCCCGCGTTCACACCCGATCTATGGTTCACGGTGACAGTAAGTAAAGATATATAGCTTTCGTAATCTCGACGCTTTTCGTGCTAACTATAATCCGCTATGTTTCGCTGTGCGCTTCTAATTCCATTGTTCGCGGAATCGCGCTCGCGGAATAAATTGTAGAACTTGTAAATATACTTGTACATAGCATATCCACTATTCTCTATTCTTTCGTGATCGTAATACCTCAGCTCGCGGATCGATATCACGCTCACGCTCGGTCCGCTTTAAACAGAAACGCTAAAAACGATATTGTAAAAATAAAATTTCAAACAAATGTTTCTTATTCGTATTCTCTATTGTTTACATTACATCGTATCTTCAGTGTCCGAAATTTACACGTGCTTTTTATACTTGAAATATTAGATGTAACATCACCTTTACATGGCGACGATTTTATTGAAAATTCGCTTAAATTTTATCGAACTTCATGATACTTTAGGAAATTTATTTAATGAAACATTATTTTCTCCTTCCTCTCAGTAAGAATCATTCGTGATAATCGATTGCGGCGATTGCGGGATGGAAAACTTCCAAATCCTATGCGGCATTGCCGCCGTCATTCTCGCTCTCTGTTATTACTTAACGTCGAACTTCGACTTTTGGAAATCACGCGGCGTCCGTGGTCCACGACCAATACCGGGATTCGGCAACTTAAAAGATGTTATGCTTGGAAAAGTAATCATGAGTGATTATTCAATGAAATTGTACCACGATTACAAAGACGAGCCGTTGATTGGGATATTCGATGGGAGGACACCCATCCTGATCGTAAAAGATCCAGATTTAATTAAGGATATCTTCATCAAAGACTTCCCCATGTTCGCCGACAGAGAACACTTCACTGTTCACGAAAAGGTACGAATATCTTAAGCTGTTTTACACGAAATCTATAGATATGCGCTTTTTGCGAAAATTTCGATATATCTTCATACTTTTTAATTAACTAGACATCACAGGCGCGCCCTATTTAGCTTTAATATTTCACTGTTAAGGCCTTTTGCACAATCCCAAGCAACAGGCAAACTCCTTCTTCTTTAAATAGATTAAAAAAGCAACAGGGAAATAATGAAAAATTCGTTAATTACAATCTAAAAAATTCGAATGTTATGATTGGTTGGCAACAGACAATAGGCACAGAATTTTCAACATGACGAAAACTTTGTGTTTATTGTATGTGTCACTGTTTATTTTGTATTTACACATGATTTCTGATTTTGGTAGTTATTTAGAATACGGGCTCCACCTCGAATACCGATAAAATTATGATTTCTATTCCCTGTTCCTAATATATTGCCTGTTGCATAGCATTGTTAGAAGAGATTAGAGAGGGGAAAAAAAACCTTTTTTAGTGCCCTTCTTAGAAGAAAAAAAAGAGGATATAACTCACTGAAAATTGCGAGACTTGTTTTGAAGATGTATTTCTAAAGAAAGTTACCGCAACTTGATAAAATTTGACTTCTATCACTAATTAAAATCGAGAAACTTACTCGATTACAATTTCGTCTTTGTCATATTGCAGGGCGAGCCGCTGTCGCAACATCTTTTCAATCTGGAATCAAATAGATGGCGACCGTTAAGAGCGAAACTGTCGCCTATCTTTACATCTCGTAAATTGAAGGAGATGTTCTTGTTGATATCAGAGTGTACCGATCATCTTGTGAATTATACGGAAGAATTAGCGAGCAGGAACGAGCCCGTAGAGTGCCGTGAGCTGATGGCCAAATACACGACCGACGTCATCGGCAGCTGCGTTTTCGGCATCGAGATAAATGCTCTATCAAACGAGAACAACGATTTTCGCAGGATAGGAAGAGATGCGTTCAATCCACCCTTCTGGGATTGCGTACGATTCGTCATCAAGGAATACTTGCCGTGGCTCTTCGATGTCCTCTACGGCTACATCCTGCCGCAATCGGAGAGCACCAGGCTCTTCATGCGTCTCGTCGTGGACAATATGAACTACAGAGAAAAGAATAATATTGTTAGAAAGGATTTTATTGACACGCTACGCGAGTTAAAGAAACATTCAGATAAAATGGGGGATATCGGTAAATATTGTCTGTTTTTGTTATTACTTTGCTGTTTCGTACAAAAATCTTTTAAACACAGAACAATATATGAGTTCGCGCATTTAACATTTATAAAATAAAGAATTAAAAAGAATATGCATGCGCATATGTTCTCCATTCTATAAATCATGATATAAAGTGAGGAATTGAATTTCGTATAAGCGAGAATTATAATTGATCATATGTCAATTATATAGTTAAATTAGTTGCAATTTTTGACATTCAATGTAGGAAATTAAAAGATAATTCACATTTCAGATTTTACTGACAGTTTGATAGCTGCTCAAGCATTCGCGTTTTTCCTTGGTGGTTTCGAGACCTCATCGACGGCGATGACTTGCACGCTTTACGAGCTGGCTTTAAATCAGAAAATACAAGACAAATTGCGTGAAGAAATTGATGAGGAATACATGAAGCATGATAGTAATTTAACGTATGAAGACATCAAGAAAATGGAGTACTTGAGTAAGGTACTCAAAGGTACGTTGCCCGAAAATTCGTATTTCGAGAGATTGAATCAAAGGAAGGTATGAGAAACATTGACTATAATATAATCATATCGCTGATAAAACTAATTTCTTGTTCATTAACTTGTTCATTAACTCGTATAAATGCATTTTCATTAACTTGTCATTATTTTTACTGCAGAAACTTTACGAAAATACCCAGTTGCATCGTTCTTACCGAGAAAATCGACGTCGAGTTATACTTTCAGCGACATCGGAGTCAGTATACCGAAGGAGCAAAAGATATGGATTCCCATCTTCGCGCTTCATCGTGATCCGCGTGTTTATCCAGAGCCAGATGTTTTCGATCCGGAAAGATTTAGTGAAAAAGCTGTGCAAAGTAGACACCCGATGGCTTATATACCTTTCGGCAACGGGCCAAGGAATTGTATTGGTACGATGAAATAAGTGTCACCTTTCTTTTTTTTTCTTGTTCCATTTTCAACCGAAAAATTTTTAGTCGAGAATCTTGATTACTGTTTCTTATTTTCAGGTTCTCGCTTCGCTATTTATCAAACTAAACTTGGGCTCATAAAAATACTACGAAATTACAAAGTCGAAGCTTGCGAGAAAACGGAAATACCTTTAGTCTTGCGTGAACTTTTTATAATAAGACCGAAAAATGGAGTTTACTTAAAGATAATTAAAATCAATCGAGCGTCGGCGTAAGTTAAGCTGTTCTTTAATTTTTCTAAAAAACGTGCATAAAAAAACAGAGAAGAGAATCTCTGACAAATTGTATAATAAGAGTCACTATTCCGACTGCAATATAATATTTGTTAATTTTATTGATATCGTTTTTGTATAATAACAGTGACGATCAGAGAGCAGAGAGTTGTGTGTCTGCTTTCTGTGCCTAGATTCAAATCCGTCCTAAAATATCGGATTCGACTGTCATTTCTTGAGAACGTAATGGCAAACCTAGGCTGCGGTCCACTTGACGCTACAAATGCTTCGAAGTATTCCTCTTCTCCTTTCTTTTAATGAAGAAAGAAGGAGAAGAAGAACGCTTCAAAGCATTTGTAGCGTCAAGTGGACCGCAGCGCGAATAGTCCGTTTGGAACCGACATATATATAATATTAAATTGTAGATTTCATCGATTTATATAATCTACTATAAAGAGCATGCTATAAATATACGCAGCTTATTTTTATTACCCTCCTGCAGTGTTGAGCTAGTAATCTATGTCCATGAAAATTAAAATACTACGAAATCATTAAGAAACTAAGGCCCGGTTGCGTTTTTAACTGTCCCATTTAGAAAGAGACGAAGAGTACGCGTGAGTTAAGCTAAGATTTAAAGTTAGGCGACGTTGATGCAACCGAGTCTAAGAGAGTTGAAGGTCGGATTTGAGTAGCTCTCTTCTTCTCGAGGGAGGCGAAAGTCTAACTTAGGCTGTTGTGCCATTTATTATGATGGATGATGATGTATAATAACATCTCATTGCGATATCAGTTAGTAATTAGATCGTTTAAATGTAAATTATAAATATTTTTGCATACGTAAATTAACCCTAGCTAGCCACAATTATTTTCGAGTCCTTAATTCGCCACACTGCGGTCCGTGAGCCCGCTCGACTTTGTCGCATTGTCATTTTCATTCTAATTGATATTTATAAGCTTGTGATGTAAGAATTGGAAATACAGAGTCTGAATAAAATGTTCATGATAAAATATCAGGTCAAGAAAATTGTTTGAGTTTAAACTGAACTTATTATAAGAAGACTAGAAATTTGTGTTATTATATAAGAACTAGAAAATCGAAAAATATTCAGCAGTCCACTGAACCGAATGTGGTGAGCTAGAATGAATAATACGTAATCTCTTTAAGCTCCTTTTTCTGTATTTTTTATGTAAGTATTCTATTGCATGTCAAAAATGAAATATATGATGTATAAAATAAATATGAGACGTATTTGTGCATATCAAACTTTCGCAAACGTTCGCGTGCAAAATGTTTGTTCTAGTTCTCTTATATTCTGAAACTCTTATAAAATAATTCATAGTAAATTTTATGTATGGAAGTAGTATTTTACTCGCGCGCTAACTAAAAGGCATTGATTAAAAACCATTGTACAATTGTTATCTAGTTTAACATTAAATTTATTATTCCGCGTCATTGTTATGAAAATTTTATAATGTAATTTTCTGCTTTTTTTACACAAATATAAAAATATATCAATTCGACAATATTGAGTATAATAGTTTTATATGCAAGATGTCATCGAGTGTTATCTAGGTTTTTAAGCTTTTTAACAAACTATTTCCTATATACATATATATTAGTACAGAATGCAAAAGGAGATAAGATAATATATTTTGGACGGCTTTTTACATATATTTCCTATCTATACTTTTCATTACTCGCTAGATTTTTTATAATCCTTACGTCAAATATTTATGTCACATAACGTTATCGCATTGTCACGTAGTCATTTTCTTTTGAATGTTCCGAGATATCCGACTCGGGCATACTGAGATCTCTCAATTGTGGCGACATCGGAACATAGCTGGAATGGTCTGCGAAAGTAGTTTCTTGCGTACATACTGTATTTTGTAGCCTTGCTTTAAGATGGTCGGAAATTTCTGAATGAGAATATTGCTCGATATCCACCCTGTTTTAAGAAAGATAGTCTTTTTTTTTAATTGCTCTAGTCTTACATTTAGCGTCATTCTCGGGAGAAACTTGAAGTTAAATAAAATTGCAATCATACCTATCTTCCTTCGTGTGCTCGGGTCCCCGCTTCTGTCGTGGTGGTAGTGCCGGAGGTTTCATTTGCAAATTGCACGGAATTTTACCCGATAGTGACGTTTTCAGCTCAGGTGAACAAACATCGTCTTTAATTTCTTCGTAAATTCCAGATGCAACAGAGGTATTGGACTCCCTGCTGTAGGGATGATGTTTTTCACTGTATATCAAATTGGGTTCCGATTGATATATATTTTCCACAGCTTTAGTGCCGATTGATGTCCTTAAACTGTTTTTTTCACATATATTTGTCAGATTGAATTATGTACCATCACACAAGTAATACTGTTATTTAATTTTCTGCATATGATACATACCAATTGGCATCTGTATTAAGGACACAGAGCGGTGCGTTATTCTTTAGCCGTGAGGGAAGACTACCAATTCCACCATGCGCCACCGTTTCGAGATCACCATTAGAATGTAAAAGTCTTTGTCGGTGTCTCGGACCACGACCTTGCGTCACCAAGTCTTGTAGCAACTTATTAGCATCAAGGCAGAATACGTGGAGTTCCCCGACGCCACAGCGAAACTCCTTGCTGGTGTGCATTACACAAATACGCTTCACATCTTCTGGACGGCCCACCGTTACTAAATGGAACTGAGTGAATTCCTTCCATTCAAAAGTTTCGGCTATCTCACCCGTGTGAACATTTCTGATGAAAATTCCAATCTCGTTGGCAATCAGATCTCCGTATAAACCTGAAAATCACATTGATAATCAGAGACAAAGTCGACAGGGAGACTCCTGGCGCAAATGGCAATTACACCAACCGGTTAAACCTGCCGCCTTTGAATGTGGGTTGTCAACTATGGATATATTGTATGACCTCTCTGTACAGCAGTGCCTTCTGGGCTTCAATAAGTGTCTGATATCCGCCATCCAACGTTGCGTCTCGGTCTCCGAATTGGCGGACAGCGACAATAGCGACTTCCTGTTGTCCACTGCCGACGATACGCTAAACGCAAATTGCTTCGTTCTGGAGCGAATGCGATGCACGACGGCGCCCGATGGTAGCGTCACAGAACTGTCCTTCTCGTTTTGCTTTAAAGCGCTGCCGCGACAGCTGAGCTTCTGGTCAAACTGCACCAGCAGGCCAAGGTCGGGTCCCTCACCGAGCTTTCTCACCGAGCACCATGATCGTTTCCACACCTTCGACAGAGGCAAGGCTCTCTTTCTCACCTTCTGCGTGACACATTTGCTGCTCGTCGACTTGACGTCGAGAAATCCACAAATTTCTGTGTCGCGCGTACTCATTCTCTGTAAACAGGCACGTCAAATTGGACCAGAAAGCTTCGAGTACACGTATATATCGTCGTGAAGAAAAATTGTAAGATTTCTTACGATTTTTAAGAAAATTGCGACGACGGTTTTGCAATGTTCAGCAAATCTCGGTGTGGAATGTGGATCTAAATTATCTAAAACATATATAGGTATTACGCTATGGTAAAAGATAAACAGACCGATTGTAATGTAATTCGAAAACAAATGTAAAAACAAACGCTAAAGTATATTTACAATTTTGCCGGCTGTCAAGTCACGCTCGCTCATTTAACTTGCTTGCACCCATCTCGTTTCGCGAGCAGAAAGTGCTCGTAAGTGCAAGGAAAACAAATTTTGAATTTATGCGTTCCGAAACTCGTCGGATAAAGGTGGTTAAAAGTTTTCGAAAAACTATTTGGATTTGTACTTTATTGTTAATTAAAAAGTTGTCTAAAGAGACGTCTCAAAATTGTTAAATTAATAAATTACTCAGTAGAATTTAATGACTGCATGATAATTGTAGTTACAGTAACTTAATTGAATATCTTAGAATATTTTATATAATTGTTTAGTAGACAAAATAATAATAATTGATCAATGCAATGTATAATATTCTGGATTTTTTAAATATATAAAATTAAAACGTGCATTAATAAAAACATTTATTTTGTAAATATTCCTCCACGCCAATTTCCATACACTTATACACTAACAAAAATTATAAATGCAATATTGAGAATTTTAAGTTTAAAAATTTCAATGCAAAAATATAAATTAATTTTTAATAAAGTATCAGGAGAACATATAATAAGAAGAGAGAGATTGCACTATCTAAAATTTCAAATATTTCCCAATGTTCCAAAAATTACAATTCTGAGAATTTCAGACTTCGAATCATGAAAATCAATAAGATATCAGAAGAACATAATCGGCAAGGAGGTTTGCAGTATATAAAATTCTAGATTTTTTTCAAAGTTTTAAAAATTGACGATTTGCAATTCGAAAAATTCGGGTTTTCAAATCCCGAAAATCAAGAAAGTAAAAAATCGATCAAGTATCAGGAGAATATAACCGGGAAGAATGTTGCATTAAAAAATTCCCAAAAACTTCTACTCTACTCAAAAATTGACAAATTAATATTTAACATATATATATACTTAATATAATCATTTTAAGTGCAGGAAGTTCTGCAATTACAAAGAACAGAAACCTTATTCTACATTGGTATAACCTCGTTTCTTTTCAGAGAACTAAGATATTTACAAAGAAGAAAATGCTACAAATCGTTTGGAACACAGTGTGACAAGAGTTGTATAGTATAGTCGTATAGTCGGCTTATCTCGCTCGATAATAACACGCATAAAAAATGCGTAATGCTATCTTGAATTCATTGTGCACCGAGATCATCCGTACCGTTCGCAATGCAAAACTTTTCAAGCCGCAAAGGTGACGGTTTATTCAACAATAATCTTAATTTTAAACCAAGGAAACTCATGTGAAACGCTCAATTAACTCCGTATCTTCTTTTAGGAAGTGGACGTATTCGTCGAGCAGGCGTTTCTCCAAGGAAGCGACATCCGACGTGGAGTACGATGTTCCGGTCGAAGCCATCCGTAACTTTAGTATAGTCGCGCACGTCGACCACGGTAAAAGTACATTAGCGGACAGACTGCTGGAATTAACGGGGGCTATAAAGGCAAACTCTGGCAAGCAGGTCCTGGATAATCTGCAGGTGGAAAGGGAACGTGGTATCACTGTGAAAGCGCAAACGGCATCGCTATTTCATTCGTATCGGGGCAAGAGGTACCTCCTAAATCTCATCGACACACCGGGCCATGTGGACTTTTCGGCGGAGGTCCATCGATCGCTGGCTCCCTGTCAAGGGGTCGTCCTGCTGGTCGATGCTAACGATGGTGTCCAAGCGCAAACGGTGGCCAATTATTATCTAGCGCGAGAGAAGAATCTTGTGATAATACCGGTGATCAATAAAGTGGACCTGAAGAACGCCAATCCGGAGAAGGTCAAGGAACAGTTGCAAATATTGCTCGATACGGATGAAGTGGATGTTATTAAAATATCTGCCAAGCTGGGCACAGGTGTCGATCAAGTTCTGGATGCTGTAGTCGAGAGAATTCCGCCGCCGACGGTGGCCAGAGATGAGCCCTTCCGAGCACTGATATTCGACAGTTGGTACGACAAGCATAAAGGGGCAATCTCTTTAATTTATGTCAAGGATGGATCGTTGTCGGTCGGCAAACAAATTAGTTCCGCACATATGAAGAAATCGTACGAAGTGCGAAATATCTTTCTTCTCAGACCTCATGCAGAAAATGTGAAGACAATGTGAGTGAGTATGACTCTTGAAAGCTTGTTTTACTGAAAGAAATTTAATTTTATGAATTAAATATATAGATATATGTATGAGAGTTTTTTAACACTTTATTCAATGTAATTTAGATTTGCTGGACAGGTAGGCGCTGTCTCGTGCAACATGAAGTCTAAGGAGGCTCACATCGGCGACACTTTACACCTGCGAAATCAGTCCGTCGAGCCTTTGGAAGGATTCAAACCACCAAAGCCAATGGTGTTTTCGGGTGTGTATCCGATGGATCAGTCGCAATTCGTCTCTCTGCAAGCAGCTATCGACAAGCTTGCCTTAAACGACAGCGCTGTAAATGCCACTTTAGAGTCAAGGTAAAATACTCTACCTTGACCATTTGTAAGATTCGTAATACATAGTGAAATCGCTTTCTAAATGTCTGTAAATGATGAATTGCACGAATAATGTTCAAACATCTTGATAAAACATGACATGACCAAAAAAAAAATTGCAGCGCTGCGCTTGGAAGAGGATGGCGAATTGGTTTTCTAGGCTTGTTACATATGGAAGTCTTTATTCAGCGTCTCGAACAGGAATATGGGGCACAGCCGATAGTTACGGCACCCGCGGTGACGTACAAAGCAAAGATCTTGGGCAGCAAAAATATAACGAAGTATCAAGGCGACACAGTGATCTTTAATAATCCGGTGCATTTTCCGGACCCCCAGATTGTTAGCGAATTTTACGAGCCTATGATTATCGCAACTATCATTACGCCAGGTATTTGCAATTTGACTACAGTATAGTTTAATTCATTCAGAATTTAAGAATATATTAGGCGACGGAAACTAAAAATACATTTTCAAATATTTTAATCGGCGATTTCATGACGACTGTTTCTTATTTTCATTTTTTTATTGTTTAACACTTACAGATTAATCGATCCTTTTTAAAATGTATAGATACGTACGTGAGAGAAATTATGTCCCTTTGCCGAGAAAAGCGAGGAGTTGAGAAACTGACCAAGACCATTGGCGGTGACAGACTCATGTTGCAGTACGTGATGCCATTGAACGAGGTGATTCTTGACTTTCACGATTGCTTAAAGAGCATGAGTTCCGGTTATGCTAGTTTCGATTATGAGGATTATGATTATGAGCCGGCTGACATAGTGAAGGTAATCATTTTTGCGACAAATTATCCTCGTGCGCTTTTTACACGCAATTTCTATTTCTCGATGGATTGTTTTTTGGTATATAATCATGTATAAATTTCAGTTGAATGTTCTGCTAAATGGAAAATTGGTAGAAGAATTGTGCACGATTGTACATAGATCGAAAGCATCCGAGACGGGCAAGAAGCTATGCGTCAAGCTTCACGAAACCATTCCTCGGCAGCTTTTCGAAATAGCGATTCAAGCGGCAGTGGGGGCTAAAGTAATCGCGAGAGAAACTTTAAAGCCCTACAAAAAGGACGTGACAGCAAAATTAGTAAGTAAATTTACACCATGTGTATCTTACAATAAGGATAGACTTTTAATTTAAGGGTTTCGCTTCGCTAACGTTGCTTCTTAATTCTTTCTCAGTACGGCGGTGATGTTACTAGAAGAAAAAAATTGCTGGCGCAGCAAGCGGAGGGGAAGAAGAAAATGAAGATGATAGGAAAGATTTCCCTACCACGGGACACTTTTATAAATATATTAAAAAGATAACAGCAATTTTGTATTTAATATAAACCTATTATTGCGACAAAATAATAACAAACTGTGAAACAGTTCTGTATGAAATGTTTATCAATGTTAATTTATACAATCTGCCTTTTTTTCAAAAGTGCGTTTTTTAATACCATTCTCAAAACTATCCTCGGTATAATCTCGTCGCAACGGTCGAAAATGTAATTCAAATTTCGCGCTCTCCGGAAGTCGCTGAATACGCGTACCGTGAAGAATTTGGACATCGTCCGCCATTTTCAGCCTAAAATACAACTTCAACATGGCACAGCCAATCGAGTTCTCTTCCATCTCGGTTGATATTTTTTTCTTCTTCGCCCGAAACGGAATCCGGTATTTCCCTTCTGTTACTTTTCTATTCCGCGCTCCGCGAATGATAATAATGGCCGCGCTGTCTCGTGCCGTTTCGGGTCGTTTCTGCCGTACAAGTACCTTTGTACATTTATTTGGCTGTTAAACGGATGTGCCAGTGAATATTGATGTCGAACGTGATGGAATTGAACGTACGTGCCACGAGGCTGTGACGGAAAGCGGCTCGCTCTCGTTCTCCGCGCTGCGGAATTGATGGAAGCGTCGACTGCCACTTTCGAATCGTGCTGGATACCGTCATTTAGGAGAGTGGATACTTGTCTGCTAACCAGAATTGAAATGCTGATCAACTAGTGGAATAGAGGCGTGAATGTAATCTATAATAAAAAGAAATTGAGGTAACGTAACGTTTACGTGTTGCAGTATTGTTTGGCATTATTCTAGAACTGTTTTTGGCACACCACCTATCGAGACGAAACACTTTGGATATTGTACAGAGCACATCAATTCCTGATATAAATTCATAACATAATTTATTAATTATATTAAGTTGAAATTTATGAAATAAATGTCAACTTAGTAACTTTAATGCTAATTTAAATATTGAACTTGGCAATAGTCACCTGGGGTGGTTTTTACAGTGATCAGAGTATGTACATCAATTCCTGATGCAAATTTATCGTAACCTAATTTATTTCATAAATGTTAATGTAATTTTAATGTTAATTCAAATATTTAACCTAGGAATAATCACCTGAGGTAAAATATATCTCAAATCAGAATACATCAATTCCTGATACAATTTTATCGTAACAAGGCCTGTTCTTTTAGCTGAACTTCTTGCATAGTTTATCCTTCCTTTTTTCTTTTCACAGAAAGAGGGAAAAGGAGAAAAGATGAACTGTGCAAGTTATAGAACTTAATAGAACAGACCTGTAATTTATTAAATTACGTTAAGTTGAAATTTATTTCATAAGTATTGACTTAATTTCAATGTCAATTTAAATAATATCTAACCCAGGAATAGTCACTTGTCAAACTTTCTTCTGAGTCATTAGGTATACTTAATTTTTTTTGTAAAAAATATTACAAGCACATAGGTGTGTTTCTGTAACCGAGTAACAATGTTTAAAAATAATAGTAACTGAGTAGTAATGTTTAAAGATGTAAGACATATTATATACTATACTGTTAATAAACTATATATATAATAAAAGGACAAATATATTGTTTATGTATTATCTATCTGTATATCTTTAAAATAATAATAAAATCTTTACCGTTTGTAGAGGAGATATCTACAGGTATACATCAAGTTGAAATATTTTGTATCAAAAGCGATACCAAAATGGCACCAGTACCTCTAGAGGGTCATCAAACTCCTGTCACAAACAACATACCACAGGAAGGCAATCGTGGTGGATCTATATCCTTAGGCATGCTCATAGATTTTATCATACAACGAACGTATCATGAACTCACTGTTCTTGCCGAACTGTACGTACAAAATATGGAATGTCGACAAGTATACCTCAACATTTTGCAACATGATCTATGTTTTTGCATCTGTGGCTTGTTCTGTTTAGTCTACCTCGTAAAACGGACATGGAACGCAAAATTGAAATTTACAATTTTTCCGCTCGAACAAGACAACTGTACGTTCGTTTGTTGGCACTGGTAAAATGGGCGAATAGCGCGTCTAAAGTGGATAAATCTACAGTAAGATATACATTTTCACACGTCCTGTAGTCATTTAATTGAAATGTACAATCTACTAAATGTATTTTTCTTTTCAGCACATAATGGCGTTTTTAGATAAGCAGTCATTGCTTTTTGTCGATACCGCGGACATGCTGGCGAGGATGGCTCGTGAAACCTTGGTACACGCCAGACTTCCGAATTTTCATATTCCCGCAGCCGTGGAAGTACTTACCACTGGGACATACGGTAGATTACCGGCTTGCATTCGAGTGAGTATGCACGGAAGAAAATAACGATCATGTTTTAAGAAATGACTCGAAAAATTATTACATTTGTATTTTCGAACAGGAGAGAATAGTGCCTCCGGATCCCATCACTCCTTCAGAAAAGAGAAGCACGTTGCAGAGATTGAATCAGGTTATTCAACATAGGTTGGTCACTGGAAATTTGCTACCACAAATGCGTAATTTAAAGGTACATACGAGACAATGAGACGAATATAAATTCTGTTACAAGTTACATTATGATTATTTTATAGACGAAAGTATCGTTAATTAAATTCAATTTATTATCGATATATAGATCGAGGCAGGAAGGGTGACGTTCCTTGTTGAGCAAGAGTTTTCGGTGTCTCTTACGGTTATGGGTGATGGACCGACAGTACCGTGGAGATTGTTAGAATTGGAAATTTTGGTTTCGGATAGGGAGACTGGAGATGGCAAGGCATTGGTACATCCTTTGCAAACTCGATACGTACATCAGGTACGTTTGTCGCACGGTCAAGTCAATAAGTTATAAACTCTAAGATGTTTAAGAAATTGTTGAAGAAATGAAATTTTCCTCTACCACAGGTTGTTCAATCGCGATTGGCTGAAAGTACTAATCCACTATCGGAGGTGTATCATATCCTGCATTATTTTTGTCAGTCGTTACAATTAGAAGTGTTATATTCTCAAACGTTAAGGCTGATACGGGACAGATTGGACGATCATATTCACGTAGATGAATATACACCTGGCAAATGTCTTTCCATATCTTATTGGAGGTAAGAGTAATGCGCACATATACACGTTTAAAAGAAATTTAGCAAAAGATTCTGTACATGCACAGGATGTTTATATTCATATATGAGATCTTTTCAGGGAATTAACGAGTAAGGATCCACGATCGGAGCTTGGATATAGATTAACTGTTCAAGTGGATCAACACGACCCTGCGAGACCCCTCGCAGTTGTGCATATCCCGTCGTTGGGTAGTAAGGTAAAGCAATACGCTTATATTTCTCAAACGTAACATTATATCACGATAATTTGCGCAGGAAAGCGAGATAGCGCATAGAGCCATCAGGTCGGACCAATTATCGATGGAATGCTTACTCGTACACACTATCTACATCCGGACGCGAAGTCGTTTATCCGAATTGAAGCAAGAGCTACAAACGATGCTGAAAGACGTTGAATGTAAGTTAAGAATATATTTTTCTTCGTCTTTTACTTCTTATATTTGAGAATGAAACAAAGAGGTATTAATTTAAATGATATCTTAGGTACCTTAGCGGGATCTCCAGCTATTCTATCAGTACCTATATTGCAACCATGTTTACGTGCTGAGCTTCTGTTAGTCACAGTCGACACTCATACCGGTATGCTACAGTGTCACGTCCCTCAATACGACGCACCGCTTGTCCCAGAATTAACAACGGCGCTGAACGGAGATCATTCGCGTCTTCCGACACTTATCTCTGAACTGAGGTACTAATTATCGCGACGATCTTGCTTTTGCGAGCTCATTCCAGCACACTTAAAGTAAAATTGGTTTCGACAGATTTTGGATAACGCAGAGACGTTGCGAGAAAACGTTGCAGCATCTACCAGCCACCTCGCACGAACGTTTGCCTGTTTTGCATCATCCGGATCATCCTATGTCTAAGATTAGTCGACACCGGATGTTCGTACAATTGCACAGACATCCTACAGTCATATTGGTACATATTTATTTTTATTAATTTCAAAAACTGCGATAATAATTAAAAATATTCTTATCTGAGTTTTGTTACAGTGTGTGTGTACTTATACATATGTTTTGCGATATGTTTTATTCCAGATTGTCGCGTTTAAAGAGAAAGAAAGCTCGCCATGTGAAATAGAGTGCTCCTTCTATCTCGCTGTAGTGAAGCACAGTTCCATCGAAGACGATCCGCACGATGATAGCATTGAAACAGAAATACCAAAAATGTATCTGAAGGTCCAAAGCCTTATTGAGTTTGATACTTTTGTGATTACACATGGCCCGTTTACAAGTGTCGATAGTGGTGAGTAGATTTATATAACTTCTATATTATGTCTTGGAATAAAGATGAGTACGAGAAATTTACGTATATTAACGTTTATTGTTTATCACTTATTTTATTTGTTTTTTTTTCTCATTTTTATTTAACGACACTACAGACCTTGCTTGTTCTAAACATTAAATATTAAAATCAATAACTATGATAATAATTAACAATACTATAATATTTGTTCGTCATTTAATTGTTACATGGATAAGTAAATGATTCATTATAGATGTGCATGTACTTGTATATAAATTTAGTTTATCGGTTATTTTGTACTTAGCATAGACGCGTAAGTATGTAGGTAAAATATATGTTGTGTTAAGTAAGTGTAGCTTGTAATATAATTTAGGTTTAATCCCTATGATTTTATATAATGATGTTTCTTTACTATAAATTTCCAGCAACTTTTAAATCTTTTCTAATTACTAGTGATAGGTATAGGTACACTGTATGTATTATACAAGAATCAGATTCTTACTTATATGTCAATACCAGATCTTGTAGCGGGTACTTCGAGTATTTTCTTTAATTGATTAATATAATTATAACACATGCATACATATATGTATATAAACGATAGAAAAGGAGAAAAGTTTTGCTCGTAAAACTGGTATTAACATATAATAACCAATTAGCCGTTTTTAAAATTAACTTAATTAGTGTTATCGAGCTAATATATGTACATGCAGTGCTCTCGTATTAAGTGCATATACATATAATCTGCTCTGCCTGAGAATGTTAAGATCAATTTTCTCACTAACTCTTACTAACATACTCATATTCTTTTTGCTCGTTATCGTTATGCAATATAATACAGTGTACGGATAATAATTAACATCTGGCATCGTTCAGTGTGGTATCGGCATACTGCTCTGCTACTTTTAGGGGGATTTAACGGGTGGATTTTTTAGGGAATAATGATCAAGATGGGGGGTGCATTACAGAAGTGGTGGAGACGACCAACAACAAACGTAGAAGCACCGGGGTCGGAGGAAGGACAGACGCGGTAGGAACGCCACAGAATAGAAGACCAAAGCATCCAGCTTATTTTATTCCGGAGTTGGCGCATGTCGTCGCTTTGTGCGACGAGCGAATACCGTTCGTAACTCTGGCTCAAGAAGTAAGATTTTATTTTCTCATTGATTATTTTTCTTTTTCTTTTTTTTTCTTTTTTTTTACAACACGACGTGTCTCTTGCAAAGCAACGTGTGCTTCGAGATGTCTTGTACACGACAGCGAATTATTCCGTATTACAAATTGTTTTAATTTAACATTAATATGCAGCTTACTAGACGAGAGATAGCCCATCAAGGTCTCCAGGTTGAGGCGAATGCCACGGCATTGGTGCTCAAACTTGTTCAATTGCCTCCGCCTTTGCCGAGCATGACTACGAGCAGTGCTTGGCACGCTCTTCTTAAAAGACTCCTGAGTGTCTCGATTAGAGTTCAGGGCAAGGGCATGGCTAAAACTTGGACAGTGGAATTTGTATTTTTCGGTAGTCCTCTTTCCAGCAGTCATTCCAAAGAACAAGGTATCGATATTGTTTCTGTATGTAAGAGAATTTACTTATCATTAATATGTATATTTTTCATAATTCTATAGTTTAAAATTACGAATTTGACAATGAGGTATTTATTACAAATTCGTCAATAAGTCTTTTACTTTTTTAGTTATTTTTTGCGTGATTACATTTTCAAAAAATCATATATGTATATATATTTGTGTATATAACGTATGAAAATTAATGTTTCCATTTTAACTTTAAAATATGGCACACGTAATTTCTGTTTTGACTGACAATGAGTTAAATCGGATCTTCTCTCGTGAGCAAATAAAATGCATCATCGTCTTTTGCTTATTTTAATAGAAGAGTTATTCAAGTGCAATCTTTACAGGTTTGCGAAGACCAGTTTATTTTCAATACGAAATGGGTATGGCCGATACCGTCTCCCGCACTGTAGATGCCTTATTAAACGATTGGGCACAAATAGTGCATTTGTATTCGATTGTTCAAGATTTAGCTGAATATTTCAAAATGGGTGCGTCATACATTACGATTAAATCTTATGAGTCACATCATTTACGTTTCTGTGTAATTTGCAATGCCTGGTTTCTTTATTCCAGAGAAATACAACTTACGCAACATGGTTAGCATTAAGTCTTATAGTTATAGCAAGCTGGTTCTTGCGTATGGTCCAAATCAAGGTGCAACTGTCACCGTACAGTGGAGTACAAACGACAAGGCTTTTAAGATGGTATTTGGTAGGAGTAAGTTTTCTACGTTGATATCCAATTTCGAGTGTTTGCTCGATGAGAACTGTGTAATGACGAGAGTCTCGCTTGTATCCTTAGGTCCGACGAATCCGGTGACCAACGCGCATTCTATAATGAAGGAACAACTAGAAGCTCATTTGAATAGACACACGAATTTGGCACAAATTATTCACATACTTAACGAAACGCTTCAGCCGCTCACGTCGATCAATAAATTACCATCAATCCCACAGTTATGCGTGCATGCGGTAAGTGCACGCGCTCACCCGCCTTTTTTCGGTTCCGATTTACGGCTAAATTCCCCTCTACAGAGACCACGAGTGCCAGTACAAACGTTTACTATAATGCCACAATGTGTCACTTTAGTAAGGATAGCGTATCAAGGGATGTATTGTTTGGAATTGCGTATGCGCGGCGGGGGTTTGGTAAGCTTGCGCGACGGTGCTTACAGTCGTTTCGACAGAAGTAATGTCGTTGACGAGTTCACGCCTACGCAAGGCTTAAAGGTAAAAAGATAGGAAAAAAAGACGTCTTCAATAATTGAAGGAGTTCATGCGAGATAAGCGTGTTTGTATCGTTGCAGGCATTCTTATCGAAATATGTCGACGAGAATGCGGTATCTAGAAGGAGATCTCAGTCGGAGGACGATAATCCACCGTCGCCTGTCACTATGGACAGCGACGGTACTGGAGGCAACGTGGGCTTCTTAGGGCATCATAGAAGCGGGCCTCAATCGCCCGCCCAACAACGCGAAGGTCTGAGATTTCATCCACCGCTGACACCACCGTCCGGTAGCAATCCTCACACACCGGCTAGTCCTCATACTGCAAATATATCCCAAGTAAGTCGTTCAGCTAAGAGAATACATGAATCATTCTTCTTCTTAGAATTTTTATTCTCCAAGGAGTACGCTTTATTTATCGCTTTGTTATGTAAAGCTAAATCCCGTGTTGGGATTTAGCTTTTTATTTCTTGTTTCTATTAGTGGAATTTTCTACTTAAAATTGGCCTATCAATTGCCCCAATAAGTCACGAATAAGACTAATTTCAAATTCTTGTCTTTAGGCAAATCAACACCAAAGTTTCGGAAGCAGTCCTGCAACTTCGTTTAATTTAGCATCTCCGCCGTCATTACCGCCAAATACACCCAATATGTTACCACATCCGTCTCCTGGATCGGGACTCGTTGCGAATAGTCCTCTAAATCCGATGCACGTTCCCAGTCCGGCTGGTCTCATGCCGACATCATCGCCTGGACCTTGCAGTAATGTTCAAGTAGGACATTCTCCTGCTGGTTCGTTCATGCAAACAGGTACGCATGACAGAAAATTCAATTTTTACATCTTTACAATTTTACTTGCGTCTTCCAAGATTTTGTTGTTTTGTTTTTCATGAATTTCAAATCTTTTTCTCCTTGTCTTAAAACCCTTGCACGCTTGTTGCATTTAAAACAATTTAAAACAAACGCAAAAAATAAATTTTTTATTTTGAATATATAACATTATTGAAGAATCAAGTCGAACAACAAGAGCAAGCCTATCTTTTCAACGTTGATAATGATACGTCGATTTTCAGGTCATATCGACGGTAGTCCTTTCCCGGCCTCTCAAAGCATGGCTTCTCCGGCTGCCTCCAACTGGCCTGGATCTCCGAGTGTACCGAGGCCTTCCCCCGCGAGACCCGGACAGAACCCAAGTCACGCGGCGTTGCATAGCCCGCAAGCCTCCGATCACAAGACTGGTAGTCACATATCCAGGGTATTACCGCAGAGATCCTGGGCAGGTGCCGTGCCGACGCTTCTCACGCACGAAGCCCTAGAACTGCTTTGCTGCCCGTCAATCCATCCGTCCAACTTGCCGGGTCCGGATATGTCGCCGCTCGAGAGATTTCTGGGCTGCGTCTACATGCGAAGACAGTTGCAACGTTTCATCCAGATGGATGATTGCGTAAGCAAACTTGCGTTTACCTTAATTGAAAGTTTTATTCCCAAAACGTTATAAAATTAATATTGACTTGTAGCATATGTGTGAGGTGAGGTATATATAAAAAGGTTTTATAAAAGTTTTTTAAACAATTGGTAGATAAAAAGTTTTTTATCTATTACAGTTATACTTGATTCATCATAGATGCACATTAGTTTGAAATTGTCTATTTGGCATGAGAATACTTTTTACGCAAAATCGTACCACTCGCGGTCAATTTTTGATGCTATTATTAAAAAGTATTAGTAAAAGTAATGCTATTAATAAAAAATAAACATACAAACATAAAATATATATTTGACACGTATATATATGAATTGTTGTAGTTAACCGGTATCAGTGCCGAACCCGGTGTGGTACACTTCAAAGCCGAGAGCTTGCAATGCAGAGTCGGATTAAATCCGCAACATTTCCAATCTCTTCACATAAAGGTTCTCTCTCTTCCGGAGTATAAAGATCAATGGAGTCTGGAAGAGTTACAGGTAATTAAAACAGACACCTTGCGTACGAGACGCAATTCACTCGAACAAATAAGATAAACGTTGTTTTATTCGCAGATTATTGAGAAGTTCTTCGACAATCGAGTAGCCGCCCCACCTTATAAACACAACACCCTGTCTGGTTTTGGGAGGATGCTTAACGTGCGTTTTAAAGTGTTGAAGGACTTCGTGCAGATAATGAAGCTGGAGCTAGTTCCCGGTCTCGTACAGCAGCAGCAGTTGAAGTGGTCTGTCCAGCTGTGTTTGCGCATCCCGCCTTCCGCTGGGCCAATCGTGCCCCCCGGCACGGAGGGCGTACACGTTTGCAGGAGCAAAATTCTATTTTTCGTGAGTATCATTCGTGTTCTTTACGTCGTAGTCGAGGTTCACTTTACGCTCAATCAATCCTTAAACTTATGGCGCTTGCAGTTGCAAATAACGAGAATGGGTATACCGTATCAAGGAGAGACGCCATCCTTGGTGCTGCCGTTCGTGTACGACGTAACTACGAATTTAACGCAACTGGCGGAGAGACGAGATCTTAGCCCTCCTCCCACGGCGCTTACGGCGGCATCCATGCAGCTGAAGAGATTCGCCGAGTACGGCGCGAATCAGTCAGAGTGCTCGTTGTTCCCCGCTGTACGGGACCTGTTAGCTAATTTCACATTGCCGACGGAACCGCAAGTTATGCCACAGGTGATGAACAGTAGAAATCTCAAATGCATTTATATAAAGCTATTAGATTGTGACGGTAAAAGGAAAAAATCAAGTAAATCTTTTTTCTCATTCTATATATCGAGATTAATTAATTTTCATAACGTATGCAGCGTGAGACTAATGGTGATATTCCAATATTGCTTGTAACGATATATTTATTGGCACATTTTATTTATTAAAAATCATTCCATAAAATAATCATGAATCGACGAGACTTGAAATATGGCTCTCAATTACATAAAAACCTGTATAAACAATGTAGTTTTTGTTCAGAACAATTTAAGATATCAACGAACGTCGTTGATAAAACATTTTTAAAGAAAATCTAATAGAATGCAAAATTAATTTATATCTCATTTGTAACAGGTTGGCCCGCCCCCAGCAGGAAATCAAGTACCCACCCAGCAGATCCAGAACACGACGATGCAGATGCATTCGCCTATGGCGGGCGGCCAAGGTCCGCCGCAGGGACCATACGGAATCCAAGGCATGCAGCCGATGGGCATGATGGGCGGGCCGCCTCAATAGGACTTGCTTTACTCTCCTAATCCCCTTTGTATGCCGAGTCATTCAACGTGGATGAACTAGAAATGTAAACCTCGAAGAATTCGCGGGACAATTCGCCCGTGCTATTCTAACAGAGGATTTACATTTTATGGGGTATCTTAGGAGAGAGAAAGCTATAACATTCGCTGCGTTTAATCCAACGAAAAAAAAATGGACTGATAAAAGAAGAGATATTACGAAATGTTCCCTGTGAGTGACAATCTCTGATATCTGAGTTTGGTACTGTAAATACGCGCTTTGTATTTTAACAACGCTATCAGCAAACTCTACCACTAAAGCAAATATGCTAAAACGAATGTATAAAATGTATCATAAGAATTAGGTCATATAAGAATTATATTAGATTATATCATTCGACGTAGCTTAATTTAATTTAACGGAAAATTACTACAGCTGTAACTGTACTTGCCAGCGACAATTCCTTTATATTTACATTCTGCTTCATGTAAAATTATATTCTCCACTGGAAATTATCTATATACAATTATACAAGTATAGAATACAAATCTATAGAGGCAAGTATCTTTTTTATAACATATGAACAATATATAAATGTGAATACGAAATAATGAAATTTATGATATTGTTGCAAATAAAAGGCATTATAGATATGCGAAAAAAATGTAAAAATGTTTATAAGTATATTTCTTAGATGTATTTAGTTTGCATACAGTAGCGAGTACGCATACTGCGCTTTCGAATATATGTGAACAACGATTTTATCAGACGTACAGTTTTTATACACACACACACACACACACATATAAAAGTTGCGTTATTTTATAATCAGCATATTTGACAAATAAGCTGTTGGATATCTAAAATGTTTTTGTGTCAAATTAATTTAAATATATATGTGTCCACATTTGTAATCGATTGATTCTTGATATGTTTCCGTAATGAATCGATAGAAGAAAATAATTCGCATTACACATTTTATCTGGCATTTATGAATAATATATATAAAATTTTTATTTTGGTTCTGTGTGTATACAGCTTCTTTCTTTTTTTACAAAAAACATATAATACTCTTAACAAAAATCAATCGTACTATATTCTTAATATATGCAATTGTACAGTACTCATAGTTAATAATAATGTATTGGAATACAACTGTATATCAATAATCGCATCTCAAATATATACACTTTTAGGTCAGGTATCAGTCTCTGTATATAAAATTTGAATACATCTTGATACACCTATTTCACATGACAATTCTTAATTGCACCGAAACAAAAACTGAACGTTACTAAATATCTTAAACTTTGAACTTAAACTAAGCAATATCATGCGTTCTTGGCCGTGTTTGTGTTTTGTTCGTCTTCTTTTTTTTTTTGGTAATCTTATCATTACAATATCTCACATGGTTTTTCAAAAATAATTTTTTTTTTGCACAGTAGCCTATATTCTTTGTATCTTTAGTACCAAAAAGATACTCGTGTGTATATATTATATATTGATTTACGCGAAACTAAATTTATCATGTACCATAGCATACGACTACAACACGCGCTTTTATAATTCATTATCATTTTTATCGCAATTTCAGAGTAAACACGTAAACTTGTCACATTAATCTTGACTCGACTTCCACAAATTCTACGTGAGATTTCTAAACTGGTGTCTTAGGCTTTTCGTTTTTTTACTGTTGTCTTCTATTTTTTTCTTGACCTTAAATAGCTTTTCTGGAATTTATACATTCAATATTATGGAACTACATATTAGACAGCGTTATAAGGATCAGGTCGTTTATATTGCAATATTTATCCCTGTTTAACTCGATTCTGTGAACTTAATGATTTTAGTTGGGCAGGAAAATGCAAGTCGATGTATTTTCCGTCGAGGAAACGACGGACAGAAGACGTTATTATCTCGAAACTATTTTCTTGAATTTATTTCTTTCGTGACTAAGCGAAAAATAATTTGTTGAAAGGTCTCTCGTCTGGACCGGTACTTGCGGTTCACGCAGGGATCAGATTGCAATAAAAAGAACCTTTACATTACTCTTTAAGATACTTGACGGACACACTATGCGAACGTTTAAAAATAAATATAAATATTCATAGTGCACAATATTGCATGCAAAAAACGTGTTTTTCATCTCTAAATTAAACTGCACATTATGTAAAAACAAGCATTTCACTATATATCATATAGTTTTTAAACTATTAGCTAAACGAGTTAATGAGAATCTCAATCCTCCAATTAGTCTGTGCGATATCTCGTGGATCGCTCTTATCCAAGCGATTCGTCATTAATTGTACGTTACACGATTCATAAATGTGTACGATAAAATATTCTTTTTGACATAGCTTCGATACTTCGTGCCAGAGGTAAAAGGAGGTTTGATTTTGTTTTGACTTCCTTTATTATGAGAACAGTGATGTGCAGCACATTTTCATACGCGGCAATCGATAAAGAAAAGAGAATCAACGTTCAATATAAACACTCTGACTTCGTGACTTGCTCACAAAGTGTATACGTATGTGTAAAATGCTCCCGCCGATCTCTATTGCTGTCAGCAATGACGCGCCGTTCCTATTTCTCAGACAATTATACATCTGATATATATCTGACAATTTTTAATTACTCAGGTACATATATATGTATATAAGAAAAATATAAAGCTAGAAGCATATATCAGGTCGGAACGTATCACACATGAAATTTTGTATCGGTAAATGTTACGTGAAAAGAAAAGCCTTCTTCGGTCTCTGCCGCCAATAAATCCTTCAAATAAAACATCCTCTCGCAAAGTAAATATTTCTTTAATGGCTCGAGCAAACAGCTCATTAGCATTTCGTAATCGTTATCTCTCCGACTTATATTCCGCCGGAATGCTATTGAAACAGTGACCTTTGTGCAAGACTATTTTAGTAAGTGTTACATATAAGAAGCGCTTCCACCAAACATTTTTGCCAAATGCAATAAAACAATGTAAAAAATGTGCCAGAAAAGTATTCTCGAGTATCTAGAATGTTCCACTATCAGTTTTGAGAGATGAACGAAACATCGCGTGTTCATGAGTATTCCAAGTTGTGAGTACAAGCATCTAAAACGTTTTACGAAAATATTGTAATATCGTACATCGCGTATGTACAATCTACTGTCGCGTTATCAACGTTCATCCGCGTTAACTTGTGGACGACCAAGAGCCGGAGGACGAAAAGGAAAGGAATTGGGGATTCACATCGTCGGACCCGCACGGCCACGGTGGTATCCCGGCCGCGTTTCTCAATCATTTTAAACGCTTGTACCTCCGTAATATACAAACACTTAGCGAAAAACTACGAAACGTTAGCGATTTACAGTGACGTTTTGGGATACTTCGTATCGTAATATATATGTATATACATGCGTATACCGCTTGCGATACGCAACGCGAGATATATATATCTTTATCAATCTTACATATATATTACGCACCGTAAAATATATAAGATTGATGGATTCCGGACCTGAGTTCTCCGTCGAGAAAAACGCGTAACGCCCAGCCATATATCTCCTACGTCACTGCCAATGTGATCTTTCGTTTTTGGTTTTTTTTTCTTTTTTATTCCCGAAACGTTTCGTCAATTCAAGCGTGAAGGGGGTTTTCTGTCGGCTTCTCGGCTAGCCTAGGCTGGGCTAGCAGCTAGAGTTTCAAGCAAGCAAGGCACAGGAGCACTAAGGGCTCAACGTGCTAGGAGGCACTACTCAACAGTTCCATGCTCTTAATGCCTCGTCAACAGCAGCACCAACAAGTTAACACTGGAAACGAAAATGTCTAGAATGTGCGGCATGAACAATTAGTAGCGATGGTAAAATAGTATTCGTAAAAACTACCGTCCGCATTAAGATTACCGTCGGCTTCGTGTGTGTACGTACGCGCACGCCGGCACCGGAGAAGGAAAAAACGACGAACGAAATCACCTTCGTCAGGTCGATAGTCGCACACAGTACAGCACGCGGTCCGCGATTAGAAATAACGTGGACCCCCCCAAACAGTCCAAACAATACGTTTATGCATTGTTCCGTACTCCAAGCGGCACGGAAGATTTGCGGCGGAAACATTGCGAGAGAAGATTGCGATACCGCTAAATACGTACGGCAGGAATGCAGCAACGTTGCTGCAGGAATGCAACAATGTTGGAATGTCTACCTCGCATCGCAGTTTGCTGCGACGTGAATCGAAAGCTTCCGTGCCACATGGGGCGTTAAATCGTTGTTAAGTCTAGAAAAGTTCAGGTACGGAAGAAAACGCGTAAGATTGTTTGTGCATCATCTCTGTTTTTTTTTTTTTTTTGCATTTCTGGTTCGGTACACCTGACACGTGCGTTACGCGACGCGCGTGATTATATTGTCGAAAATGCAGTGCAATTCGTCGGTTAACTCTCGTCGAAATGAACAAAGAATCGGAAGTTTCTTTCGCGTTTCACTTGTACAATGTATACGCGCCGAGATATCGCAGAGAAACTCTAGAAAAATATACTCTATCTAAATATATATACACGTATCCCGCTAAGGAAATGATATCTTCGATTCGTAAGGTCCGCATAAAATCATTGCAGTGTGTGCGTACAATTTAGTTTCTCAATTATCTCAGTCTTGAAATATTTTTGTTTTTGTGCCTTTCTATTTTTTGGCTCTGGCCCTCCGCGTGTGTTCGGTGCGCATACGTACAGATTTGCGTATACAGCAGCGTGTGTTAAACATTGAAAGTACACTAACATACATATTATCGATTTCTTATGAAGGTAATGTGGACTTCTCCTCGAAATTGTACGTTGTCCCATTTACAATAATGCATTTTTGTTTTGTGTTCTTTACATATGTAAACGTGAGATGAGACACCTCATCCTGCGGTTTCTGTGATGTATCTGTTAGGTACCGTATAGCGTTTGCAACATTGAGACAATAGATTGCTGACTAAGCTACTATAACTAATGAGAAGGGAGAAAGGAAACAGTTAAATGTTTGTGTTACTTGCGTACCACAATTCCGAGTAGAATTTTCGCTACGTATGTTTAATAACTCGTGCCGATAGCTGTTCGGTTGAGTAAACACCGTGAAATCTCAAATGAATTCACGCTGAAGCTTAAATGAAACTTACAGGCCCAATTGCATACTTGTTTGACTCGACAAAAACACATTTGATAATTCGTTCCAAAAACAAAATCTCTCTGCGCTCATATTTATATCTATTATTAAACTCGTATTAGTTGAATTACGAAAGTGCATTATTTATGGATGGAACGCTTTGATTAGCGACTCGTATATTTTCTAAATTTTGGCCTCGTCTATTAGCAATCATAGTTGTTGCTTCGTAACTAATTCGTAAACAATTGATAAACAACGTCTTTATATGCAAGACTCGAAAAATGTCTAATTATAATAATTAACGTCATTTAGATTAATTGTAAACATGAAACAACAATTGCACATATTTAAACGTCTAATTACGTATTATGCTACTTTACATTTTTTTTCCCCATTTGCATACTTTATTTCTTTTAATTCATTTTATGCATTTGATAATTCGTCATTATTAATACAAAGTGTCTCTCGCTGAACACACTTTCTTTGAATTATTCTCCTTGACCAATTCTAAGCTGATTTTCTCTTAACAAAGATGTCGAGATCAAGAATGAAAAGCGTTTTGGCTAACAAAATTAAATTCTTGAGTTAATTTCAAGTAGTATTTTAATAGTATTTTAATGTAAAGCTCAGTTACAAGAACATATATTAATATGTATATATATATATATATATATATATATATATATATATATATATATATATACATACGATTGAAAAGTTGTGATAAATTTCGGTTCTCCATTAAGGAAAAATCGACTCAAAATTGGCCGCGATTTAGAAAAAGTGACGTTCGGCGAGGGACGCTTTATAGATACTAAAACAATGAAAATAATGACTTTTTGATTAATGATCGTACTATTAATGCACACTTCTAATTTTCATTATCACAAGATGCCGTTTCTGCTCCATGATATATCCATTCCATATAAAATCTCCTATTCAAAGTAAACCAACACTAATCGCTCTGCACCTGTTACAGGTGCGTCTACGTAATCGATGCAATCGGGCCTCTCTCTCTTTTTCTTTCTTTCTGCCTCCGTACATCTGGCTCTCTGTCTCTGTCAAATAATATGTAACAGCATGGCCATGCAAGGGTGGAGAGCAAAGCTACCATGCCTCATAGAATTCACGAAAGAACGCTTGTAGAGTAGAATGGATGATAGAACTAAACGCTGCAGCGCGAAGCAGCAGCAAGGAAGGGATCGGCTGTCAACTGACAGCTTCACCTCCGTCTTACTTGAAAGCAAACCCCATCAAAATCATCATCCTTACTTCAGCACCTCACCAGGCCTGTCTCGACGATACGTCTACACAAGCTAAAAGAACGTCCATTTGTCAATGCCTTCCAATTGAGAAAAAGTTCTACTTTAATATGGATGGATTGTGATTTCAGATGGATATGCGCGTGTGTAACACCGGTAATCTCTTCGCACCCGCGACGAGGCATTCACCTCGCCGTCGGGGAACCCGAACGTGAAATTGTGCTGCACTCAACAACACTTTCACTGACCGATCGACCTCGGTCGTTTATAAAAGCTATGGAAAATCGTGCGACAGTTTTTTTTCTTTTTGTTCATATTGACAAGACGAAATGCGAGATATTGAAAATAACTATGCGATCGAACGAATGTTCAAGAATCCTGGGAAAGCAAGCTGCCCGATGGGCGATCGTAACCGAAATACGAACTTTATTACCGCGATTTTTTTTAGCTATTTCACGTTCATTTCACGTTCTTCGTGCGAGAACTTGGACGTCAAAAGATGCCAGCCGAGGAATAATCTAGTACGATATGTACATTATATTGGTCATTTCGCCCGTATTCAAAAGCATTTTGAGTAAGCACGTTACAAGGCAATGACGAGATATTTGAAATACAAATGTTGATACAGATCGTTCAAGCGGGCGTTGAGCGGATAGAGACGAGTATTATAATAACAACGCGCGGAATATAAAAAGAATCTCCAAATATTTTCGTCCGCGTGACGTTTACGTCGAAAACGTGTTTCCTTCATTCGGCCTCTTCGTTTTCAGAAAGGAAAGTTTTTCCAACACGAACGACAAAACGATTTGCTCGCGGTGTCCACTACGACATACATTCCACGTTAATAATCTCGGTGAAAGCGAATGGCGTTTACATATGTATATTGGCACTTTAGTGTCAAAGTAAAACGCTTGACAACTCGCGACCGATTCCGCGATTGACGTAATTTTGGCACATGCTAACTTTAAAGCTTTCACATCGACAAAGATCATGAAATCCTCTGTGCGCTTTCCGCTCAACGCGATTTCCGTTGAAATTCGTACGTTAACATGCGAGCGATCGAAGGGCTCGCGCAGTAGTACTCGTGAAAGCGATCGTGATCAGCGATCCCTCTCTCCCATCGATTGGGTGTAATGTTAAATCGTTTTTTCATCCGCAACCCTTCGATTCTCGTGAAGTTATAGCTCTGAAACTGAATGCGGCCGAAGCGCATGATGCGATACGATGCCATCGGATTCAACTTGCGTCGCCATTGCGTTGGAAAGTACACGAAAGCATGTACGTACATATATGCATATACATATATTTATATGTTGTGTATATATACAATATATATGCATGTATACATAGGTACATTGTGTGTTATATACGTATATTAAATATACACGTACAAACACAATCGAGGTATATATTCGCGGAGTCCTTAAAGGAAAAAGAACTGCGTTCAAAAGAACTGCTGGCAGAAAGCTTAGCACATTCTGCTCTCGAGGTTACTCCTTGCCAGAAGGTTCTACGCATCGATAAACTGCAAAGTGTCAAAGATGTCATATTTTTACCGTAAATGAAACAGAGCTGACGTCCCTAACGGCCAAGGAAATCAGTTCAGCGGAAATAAGTAAGTTACTTTTGCGCACTTAATACCGGATTTTAGTAACTGACTTTAACACCGAGCCTACCATGTTGTGGACGCCAGTAACAGCAGGCTAGGTACAACGCCAGGATAATGACCAGGACCTCGACAAAGACCAGGGTAGCGGCCACACCGATCACTATCGCCGCGTTCTCCTCGATGGCGGTCATCATGGCCTGGTAGCAACCCTACGAATAAGCAATCATGTGTGTCAACTCTTAACACACGACATATCAACATATATCCTAAATAGCTCCCTGTACTAATTTTTCCGCAAGTTCGAAGTCGATCTTTCTTAAAATAAAATTAAAAAAAATCAAGACGCCTAAACTAAAAATGAAAATTTGAGTGAATTTTTTACGCGCGTTTAGTTGGATTGTGAATTTCGAGTGTAAACAATCTCGATTTCACGAAGTTTTAATCTGAGAATCAAATGGCAGAAATATCTGTCTCTATTATCGAAAGAGGTATAATCAGAAAGATTAAATCTCATCGCTAAGAAAATGTTGGTTAATTCAAAAATAATCGCAAAGTTCGTATGCGAAGCCCGTATAAACGTTTTCTCTGTCACGCATAACACAGAACCTGTTCGAATACATCTTCATGGATGGCTTCGGTATACGAGAACTAGGAACACGCAATGCCAATGTCGAGTCACGCTCAGAAAATTGTCAAAGGGAAAGTGTGTTATACGTGAATAGACGTACGTATGACCTATGCTCGTATAGGAGAAACAATTACATGCTAGTATGCTGGTCGGTTAAGTGCTAATAGATACGCTGAGTAATGTAAAAAAAAAAGAACTGCTAAAGAAATGGCAAGACCCAACTTACCGTTTGATAGTATGAGTTAGACGCGGTGGGATTAATTGGACACGTAGGATCCTTCAGAACATCGTTTTCTTTTATACAGCAAGCATCGGGGACCGTTTTTCCGGTTATAGTCCAATTCCTGTTCTCACTGAAGTCTCGAAAATTTTCCACGCCGCAACAATGGAGCTGAAGACATTTCCATCGATATCAGACACTATGCCTTCCCTGTCCTTGATTGTTGATAAAATTTTTCTTTATTCATTTATCTTCATAAACCCGTGGCCGAGAAAATAAATGGATAAAGAAGAGGTATATTTATAAACGTTAACTAAATTATATTATCTCTTTGAATTAGCAATTTAATTTAACACGACGCTTATTGAAAGCTTATAATATTATATTTTATGATATTTCTTCTGAGTGTCAAGTTTGAGGAAGAAAATAGTACAGATATGTGACGCTTCTCCATAACTCATCCACTTTCCTATCCATTTTCTCCATAATTCATCACGACGCTCTAAAACAAAATTCTTGCGATCGTTTGTAACATGCAATTTCGCTACAAAGTGGTACGATAGCGAGCACCGATAGCTCGTCCGCGATATTACCAGCTTTCACTTACACCAAAGCGCCAAGTGCAGTTAGCGAGCCACTTGGCAAATTAATCGCGTTTACGCATGCAAGACAGACAAAATCCGGAAGAATCAATGCACCATTAATTCGGCTCGCCGCTCGTGCCCGAAATTAATTATCATTAATTAACACATTCGTTAGCGATAATTAGTAACTTTACCTTGCTCATGATACCGTCCCACGCGACTGTCACCGTGTCAGCTTTATCACCGCTGGACGCATAGTACTTGGCGATGGTCGACTTCAAGAAATCCTGCGTACCTTTCTCGACCTGCATAAATTTCATATTACGAATCTTATAAAAACATAATATATATATTAATATATATATTGTATAAAACTGGTCGATTTGGTCGACGCTGGTTTTACTGATGAGAAATGTGGAATAAAACGCGGAATACGATAATTATATGAATACGCACGTCTCCTTTAAGTCCAAAAGCGAGGCCGACTACCACACACTCCAGGATTAAAACCAGCAAGATTAGAATGCCGTACTGCAATCACAGAAAATGTTTTTTTCCCTTTTTGTGTAACTCCATTCCGATAGCGTGCCCGACATCGTCGGCAAGGTGATGATCTTAGAGAAATAAATCGGAAAACGCACGACAAGATTGCTTCGTACGAAATCCGCTCTTCTCGAAAACGAAGATATATTATTAAAGAGAGAGAGAGAGAAAGAGAGAAGATTTATTCTACTCTTTCGATTCCTCTTTTTTTTTTTTTGTAAATTCACTCTCTTCCCCCGGTTGTATCAACAATAATTCGAGGATTCGCTATTATATCGCGAATAAAAGGAAAAAAAAATCAAGACAAAAAAATATCGCGTTATATCACTAATTGAACTTGAACGTCGCTTGTATTGTTTTCAACAAACTCTATCGTCGATCATTGGATATCTGGTATAATCAACAACTCTGTTTTCTATTAAAGTACGCATTAAGAGATCCCAAGTCACCGCGTAACGCTCATTAATTCAAAGTTATAAAATTGCCGACGTACATATTAAAACGTAATATTCATATTTTTAGATACAAAGCACGCGAGGAATACATGAGCAAATATCCATATATCGCGACCAACTTTACATTGAACTGCCTGGGCATGTGTAAACGAAATGAGATTGCGAGCGAAACGAATTTTATCAGAACGAACTTACGACACAGAGGAGGCACCTGGACTCGAACATAGCGCCGCAATACCCGAGGAAACTGATGATGAATGTGAGAGCACCGGCGAGGATAAGAATGTAGGCGATCATCTGGATAACATCGGCGTCCGTTTGGTTCTGCAAAACAGAAAGATGCTATGAGAATACGAATCGCCCTGCGATAAATATTCATCGTCGAGCGCGGAATACAAGATTGCGCAACATTACGAGCATCCTAGAATCTCTTTTACGGCGAGATCTTACGCGTTCATCATGATACGCAAAATTATTTATTATCAACGAGTAACATGGAAAAGTGGGCTTTGAGAGTGAAACGCGGTTAGTCACTTATAGCGTGAGCTAACGCTATGTAACATTTCATTGATAATTTAATATAAATTATAAATCGTACGTTTCGGCCCTAGTTTCAACCGTTCTTCAGCGACGCGGTGATCGATAAATATGATTATACGATAGATAAATTCTATTTTCTGATAGATAAATCCTATTATCTCTCTAAATTCTTTACTTGAGCCAACTGCTCAAAGTAGAACCGAAACGTATTTATAATTTGTATTAAATTATTAATTAAATGTTACATAGCATTAACTCACGCGCAACTAATCGCGTGATTTCACTTTCAAAGCCCACTTTTCCTTGTTACTCGTTAATTTTAATATCGCAAGTCTTTAGATAATTAATCATTTATTATTTATTACAACAAAATTAAATTAATTACACTTATTCTAATACATATATTCTATTTATATTAATATATAATATATAATCATTATATAAAAATTATATATTATATTCATAATATTTTAAACAATTTTAGAAATAATATAGAGCTACTTGCGAACGTAACAAATGTAAAACGACGATACAATCCGAACAGGAAATCCTGTTTAGAAATCGCAGAAAAATGACTTAATAAAAGTCACAGAAGGAGATCCTCGTGTATCGTGATACTGATTCATAAGTTTTTGCGCTCGGTGGGGAGTTTACGATCACTTATTACAAATCACGGAATCTCCGGAGCTCTATTTCTGATCATTTCCCATTTTACGAACGAGATTATAAGACTTGGAACAAGTCGTTCACCCAATCACGTAAATCTTAAACTCTACGCGATTAAAATATCGACGGCATTTTGTCGTTAATAGCTGCGTTTATACTAATGTGTATCGATTGTTTGTTTATTTACTTAATGTAATATACAAACAAACGCGCTAATACGCGTAAGTAGCCGCAAACAATTATTAGGTCGAGCTCGTCGTCAAGTATCCAACCGCGAGTATTGTACGGGAAACGTGCTCGATATAAGAGGATGACATAATGGCTCGCGAACGGCACTTGGAATACTTATAAGCTCCCTACATACAAGCTGTCGTCGTGCGTGATAGATATCGAGTTTCACGAGGCGGATCAGAGTGGAAACATAGACACTCCTTTGTGCGGGGCGTCGCGAGAAACGGGACGCATCTGCCGATATGCCTGGCCGTCGCGGACACTCTCCGCGGTTCCGCGATCCTCGCGGATCGTTATTCGTTAAAGGAGAGAATTGTATGGATTAAAAAAAAAACCAGAAACGGAGAGAAAGAGACGTTCTCTCGATGTACACTTCTACTTTCCCGAATCGGCGCGCCGATTCGAGAGCGTAAGATCTTACGAGATGCCGATATCTTCGCGCAAATCTTGTAAATGGAGATATCCGTGCAAACTTGAAACGCCAGGCATAATCCGATCCGATAGCCCGTGGTAGTGCGCCGGAGTAACAGAGAATCGCGCTAATCGACCCATCGCGTGTGAAAATCTATCTGTGGAAGAGAAAAAGATTCCAGAGGAAGAGCGTCAATGCGGCTTGAAGGGCTAACGAAATACGAGAAGTCAATTCTAAGAGATTAGAAGGAGACACAAACGTTTCCTTGTTACGATACTAAAAACTTACATATATTTTTCCTTGAAAAATGCAAATTCGTAAGTAACTATAGTTTCAATACGAGCCTGAGATAATTTATCGCGCGGTACATCCGCGCTTCAGGTTGGCCTCGAATTGAAGTTGTGTAGTCAGCTATTAGCAAGTCAATCAAACTGACAATGCAAATTCGATTTTTATTACAGCTGCTCGGCCACGATAAATCATGAAGGATCAATTCCGCTGTCTCGTTCCACCGTGGAATTACTTGGGAATACTTTGCAAGTGCTCTCGTAGCGTATTACAACTTGTTGTGTTAAATAAGACGATCACGTCGGTCACGTGACCCATCGTTTTACGTTCGCGAGAATGCAGGCGACAGCTCCCCGCCGCGCTCTAAAGGCGTTCCGCGATTTGTACCTGCCGCGGATTGCTTCGTGGGCACGTTGACACTCTTATCTCGAACACCTGTTGAACGGATATAAGGTATTTTTAGTACGAGTTCCACCTTAGTATAGGCGCGCCGACATTGCACGTCTTATTGAATCCACTACCACTTAACGGCTGAGCGTGCCGCGAAAAATCAGGTCACCAGGTGAAAGGACTAATAAGGCTGTCTCGTGTTCGGTTTCACCGGCTTGTTCCGCCAGATTGATCAAAACTATTCGAGCGGCGACAGCGAATGATAAGCGAGCGACGTAAGCTAGTCAGTTTTAAATGTATGATCGACCTAACACCGTGAGTCATTCATCTTGCTGATCCAGCAAGTACATTATTGCTTTATTAGTCCATAAGAAACTCATTAGCATCAGTAATATTGAATTATATTTTAATTTAACAGTGTGTCTCAGCACACCTGTGGCTCTGGAGCTGTAAACGATTGAAGGGAAAGACTTTTTCGAAAATTATAAGTTTCAGAGAAATCAATACATAATAAAATCACATTTTTTTCACTTTTGAGCTAACTTTAAGTAGATTTTGCTCTCGTCGAATTTTAGTTTAAGATTTTGTTGCAAAAATATATAATATCAAGAGATAGTGTCACGATGACCATTCTCAAAATACTTTCGACCAATCGACTCGAAATCTTTTGGGAAATTTCAATTGTCAACGCTCATGTTTAAAAAAAGAACCTTTTCTTTAATCTCTTCATAATCGTCTAAATAAAATTTTGAAATAAATGAAATAATGAAATTTATTATTTTAATACAAAACAGTATTATTTTAAGTCCATTGTGGTTTAGTTAAATTAACATTGTTTCAGTTAAATTAACGACATTGAGTAGCCAGTAGGAGCAGTGGCGATCTACAGGAATAGTGAAAAATAACTCAAATTGTGTATAATTTGACATTACAAACTTAACAGTGTAGTTATTAGTGAACGTAGAAATCTACAAAACCATTTTCAGGTTTTTTCAAGAGGGTGACACGGTAATTCCAGGATAAAGCGAAAATAACCTGAGGCCCTAATAAAAAATACACGACTCATCAGGCATACGCGCACACACGCACATAGAGAATTACGATTCTACGGCCCATCGTCGAGCACGAGCTGTTGCTCCGAAATGACCTAATTTAGCGAATTTACAGTACACGGACGTATGTTGCGCGTGCGTCAGCGAGTTAATGCATTTTCTGGAGCTAACGGCGTACGTCCTAAATACCTGTTCCCCTCGTACACGCGGACACATCGAACGTGGCCGACGGGAGAAAGAGGACGCGGATGTCTAAGCGAAAGCCAGGGCCCCACAGAATTTTCTCTCTTACGAGGAAATTTTCCTTTCTAATTTCAAACCCCTCTCTCTTCCTCTTCTCCGTTCGCATTTCGTATATACGATGCTGTTATCAACGCTCCTGATTGATATCCGATATTGCTGTCCAATTCGCTGACCATTGTCTAAAGATGAGACTATACGGCTATTTAAGCCGAATCCGAGTTCTCTGTCGATATCGCTCAAGCAAGACGGCAATTAACGGGATAGACCGGGGGATCGGTTGACGGCGACAGACACAGAGGAAAACGGAATCGTTGTCGAGGAAATGTAAACGACAACGATAACGATAAGTGATAAGGGTATCCCAAGACGAGGCAGTTAATCTACGTCTGTCTCGAAATTTTCACTTGCACACTCGTTTACAATTCTCTCTCTCTCTCTCCCCCTCCCTCCCTCCCTCTCTCTCTCCCCCCGATCGGGCTCTTTATGAGGACTTTAACTTTCAATCCACCTAAAAAAAATTCTTTCCGAAAGTGGCAACGACCGAACCAACGGTTGAATATTATGCTTAATATCTAAAACAACTAACCCACATAATTCGCAAGCCGAGTTCTATTCGCGAGAAGTTTCTAAGAGACGCCAGCATATATAACGGCTGCAAGTTATATTCGTCCGATTAGAGTGATTAGAAGCGACTTTCTAAGCGTCCCCGAGCCTCCGCTAATAACGCAACGGTAATTTGTTCACGTGAAACCGATACGGCTACGACTTTATTTTCATTTTCTTTCATGCAATTCCAGGTACGTGTCTCTATCATTCGCGAATTGCCTCGAGAAAACTGGAAACGAGTTCGCTTAATCTATTCGGCGCGACATTATTATTAACGCAACGATGTTTATAGCGACGGTTGAAAGAATCACTGTAATTCACGCGCGACTCATATATTACTTTGTATAAATGTTAAAGATTAGTTTCAGCGACTCTCCATGCTCATTCTCGAGATATCTTATTTTATAATGGATCTCTTACGACACCTGGTAAACTCTTTTTATGAATGACCGGTCTAATTATAATGTCGCTTTATCACAGGGAAACGCGTTACCCTTTCGCCGGCTGCGCGAAACTCGCGAAACGAAAGCGGCACTTTTACTTTTTCGCGTGGCGTTCCGCTATCTAGCTCCGCCACCGGGGGGGAGCAACGCGCGATATATAAAAAGATTTCTGGCAGGAGATTTCGCAACGCCGATACATTCGGCGTACGAGAAGACGACCGAGGAGGCCGCCGCCGAAATCGAGCCGCGTTAAAAACCCGTCCGAAGAGCTTCTCGGCCCTTGCATGCACCTAGTGAGAGTGAGTCCGCGCGAATCCGTGATGGAGCACCCTGATCCTCCCACGCGTTGCGCTAATGTGACAACCAATCATCTCATCAGCGACCAAGTACCGATAATTACGTTTCTCGTTCTCCCTGCCCTGGTAACGTTTGCCGTACCCATTGCACGTCGCGCATATCGCGCTACGCGTGCGATCTGCCATCGATACTCGCCTTTTCCTCGGCAGGAAAAATATCTATATCCGTATATCTGCATAGAAAATAATTTATACATATTAATATATAATTACTCGGTGCATGTATTAATAGATACGTGTCGCGATGCCATCGATAAAAAGCGAGCGAAGGCTCGCATCAGGAGGAAGGAAATGGTTTTGCAGTAGTAATTATTCGAAGGAAGTGGTAACTTCCATTCTCCATTGTTCTCGTTAACCGCGGCCTTTAAGGTAAGTCGCTCTTTTTTGTGCCTCCTTCTCCTTCGCAGTTTATAGAGTCAAGCACCTCGTTAAACATAGATTATCCGGTACTGCTAAGCAGCTCGTAATTAAAGAAACCCTATATAGCGTATGTGCGTTCGCCCCAAGTGCTGTACACCTCTTGTAAATTCCTCTAAAATAATATCGACGCGAACGAAGTATACTACTTTCTTGTGAGAAAAACTTGGGATTTTGTCAGAGGTCTGTCTCTACATCCCGTAGGAAAAAAATAGGAATGACAACGATTAATTTAATTTAAATGTCAAATGAGACACGCGTAACTTTGAAATGTGTTGATTTAACCGTACGATAATTTCGTAGCGCGTCTTATTTTAGCCGCAAAACACCGACAGCTCTCTCGGGCGCGCGCGCACATATTTCTTAATTAACGGGCTTTGATTAAAATTAAAGCAGTATATCTTAATTTCAATTAGAACCGTTACGCACGTGTAAATGTACGTAATAAGGTAAGCAGCTAATAACTTCCGAAGCAGTAAAAACTTTTAAAAAACTCATCCGTAACGAGTAGTCAGTACATTTTAAGTAGGTCATTTACATTTAAGTAAAACTATAATATAAAAATTATACATATATAATTAAAAGGTATAAGACAGTAATTAAACCAAACAAAATCGTACATATATACGATATATATATCCCTCACAAGTTGGTTATCCTCCGTTGAATCTATCGTACATCTGGCATCTGTCCAAAAGAAATGGATGTTTATCTTTAAGCTGATCTAGTTCCTATATTCCACTTGGATTTCGAGGTTTTGTCGTGGACGCCTTGGATTAAACGTTTATTCGTTAAATTTCAACGAACTTGAATATAAGAGACTTGTCTTGGCGAGAAAATAGGGAAGCAGAGAGAATCTGGGCAAGAATATGCGCGTTTTACATATCGATCCGACGACACGGTAGCATAGAAAAATTATGTTAATACGTACGTGCGCGATAGTGACACCGATGTATCCGTATGTTAGAGACAATGGCACGATACAATGCGCGTCACGCGTTTCTCGTTACATATCTGCATTTCGCACGTGCTCGTACAACACGGGGCTTGTTAATGCAAGTCGCGATAGATAATTTCCTAATGCTAACGAAAAGATTCGTCAGCAAAAGGCGCGAGGTGCCTTACATACATTATTTATCTGTCATTAATCATCTTACGTATGCATCGCGCACGCGGAAGCGCGCGTACAAGTTAAACGTGTAAAAATAAAAAGCAGAGTATTTTTGCTGATACGATATAATAATCGCGCGAGAATCGGTAACGAATCCAGTTTGGATTGATCAAAACGAACTTCCTCGTTACACCTATCGCTAATTGCGTAACAAACAACTTACGACGTAATTAGCACGAATTGCGCAAGAGAAACTTGGAGCCGTATAAATAGCCGATTCTGTAAGGATATAAACGCGAGTCGTTTTTCTTCTAATGCGTCTTTAACTCGGCACAGAACGTCTGTCTCGAAATTTTTTCGGCGATGAATCTCAAGAAGCGGCAATAAAATCAGCGGACGATGCGGACAGAATTGCTGATAGGGCAATTTCAATTCTCGAGATGTCTAGTTTAATATCTCCTAAAGTTTGTGAGAATTCGTCGACGAAATATAGTCTACGCGTTTAACAAAACAGCATGCAAGAAACAGCCGTGGGCCGCGGTAGGAATTTGCAAACACAGCGCAGTAGGAATTTAAACTCGTTCGCGAACCGGTATTCTCGCCAGGAATTGTCCGGCTCGTTTAAATATCGAAAGTATCCAAGCTTTGTTCGAAACTCGTCGCGAAACTCGGAGATAGTAGGGATCAAGATCGATTTGAAAGTTAAATTGTCAAACTTTGGACGTGTCGCGCACGTTTTAGATACGCACCGCTCTCTGCGTTTCGTGCAAAGCGGAGCGTCTCGTCGGATATTTGGTGCTCGGCCAATTCGCCCGCCCGCGCCGCCTCGTACGCACGATCGCACGAGCAAGTGGCTGCGCACAATGTCAATTAACGACTTCCTCGAAAAACAAGGTAGAAGAAACGCTCGGACGAACAAGCGTGAAGCACTTGCCTTGGTCTCCCTTTCCACCCCCCCTCCCCCTTTCTTTTTCCTTGTCTCGATGTCGCTATAATGCGGATTGATTTGTTCACGTGAACCTTACCAGAAAGTCCGATTGATCGAGTTTCCCGATGAGATTGGTGAACGAGCTCCTGTCGACGAACAGCCATATCCCGACAGTCAGTGCCGCTCCTCCGGCGATCTGAAAAAAAAAAAACACGGGCTTTAATGTGTGGGTTTCCGTTCTGCTTGGTGGACCTCAAGGCTGTGCCGCGCCGAAGAAGGCAAAGAGGCCTAACGCTCTTGCCTTGGCGGGCGAGGCGCAGGCAAGAGTGGATTTTTGCGAAAAGTTTCACTCCGCCGATCGCCTCTCTACGCGCCGAGACGACGACCGTTCGATCGGTATTGCTCGTGATAATTTGATAAGTCTACTTCAAGGCTCCTGGTTCCTAACTGTACGCGCCTTGTATCGTGACGTCGACGAGCAACGTGAAGTTTCTTTTTGCGTTACACGTCGAAATAGGTCAGCTCTTACGCGTACTGCTCGTGTTCGATAGACTGGATTTATCAAATGTACCCGGAGGACTCTCTTTCTGATTCATGAATTACACACTACGTGAAACTTGATCGACTCTGTCACAAGATGTTTTGATCAGAATAAAATAAACAGGCAAATTGAACGTTGCATTACCGAGATAACTAAAGGAGCTTTCGTCACATTTTATCAATCTGTATTATCGAGCACGACTATGGTGTGCTTTGCGAAACGATCCTATTTCACCGTTCGTTCTTGATATCGTAATACGTCTGAGAAACCAGAAGCTCTAACGGCATGAATCGAGGGATTATTTTATGAGAGAAGATTTCAACTGTGCATTTCGCCGTGAAAGTTTGCGTATTTCTTTAACGGATTAACCCTTCTTAACTCTTTGATACTACGCATATAATGGACTCATAAAATGAAATGTTTTAAATAATCCGAAGGCGAAGATTCGCGAGGAACGGCGTCCACCGGATAATTAATCGTCGCTAATATCGCAATATTGATGAATTATGATCCACGGCGTTTCGCGAACGTAGAGAGTGCATATTTCGAATTTGGATTATTATCGTGAAAACTTGTATACTTACGAAGAAGACGAAGTTGAAGAAGCAGAGGAAATACTTGGCGCACTGCGACACGCAAGTCATTTTCGGTGATTATTTCTTAACTGTACCTGTAACAAATTAACACATTCGTTGATTATACGTACAGCCATACATTTCGAGCCAGCTTTTATTTACGGATCATTGAATCAATTTGAAGTTGATTTTTCTTTAACTGTCACAAACGTCGAGGGACTGGTGGTTTCTAGGTTGCTGGTAAGTGAAATTGAAAAAGACTTTTCGGGAGCAAAGTTTCAAGGATGTCAATAATGCTAATGTAAATTTCACTCTTTATTTAACTTCGAGTGATTTTGTTTTACTTTGACAGACTCGTGATTTTTTATGTAAAATGTAAGAAATCAAACTAAATAATCTCTATCTCATTGTCAGCGTTTCAACGAAAACTTAACTTCAATTTGATTCAAGAACACTTATAAATAAAAGATGGCTCGTCAAGTTTAAAACGTAGATATTATAAACGCACAATTTACTTAAAATTGCAATAGGTGGTAAATCAAAATATGTTAGTGTCATATTTTCGAAGTATGACGGAAAAGAGAAAGAAAAATGATTTTAAAAAAGGACTGAAGTAAAGAATTAACGCGCGAATTATAATTCTCGACGCCAAAGTGCGATTGATATCAAGGTCCGTGCGAAAAAAGCACATCTAATTTCATCTTCGTTCATACTTGAACTGTGCTTCGATATGAAGCTGATTTTGCGACAGATAAATGCCCGACGACTGGTTAATTAATGTAGGCGAGCGTCGGAGCGTGTAGAAGTGTGTTCGTGTCGTCGCACGCCGTGGGCGGAAAACAAAGCGAGGTAAATTGTCCAAATTAGAGCTTGGGAGCTTGTTGCCAATCAGTCTCAAGAAGTGTTATTTTCCTCGTGGACGTTGACGCGCGAATTAAAACGACTCGGGGACAATCTGGAGACGCGTCCTTGACTGTTTCTAACGAAACGGTTTCTAAGAAACTGTAACGAACGTGACACTCGAAATGGTCCCCGAGATTTCGAAACTCTTTTCACCTCTTTCCGCGAGAATCATAAATCATAATCAATATAGATATCGCTTATCGCGTCCCTATTTCTGTTAAGACCCTCAATATCAGATCAGAAATTAAGACGGCGAACAACGACCTTCTGGTCGGATTTCTATCTGGACTATCTGGAGATATCTCCGTAATATTCCTCTTTTTTTCCTTCCACACGCACGAATCTATCCAATATTATTTCTATCGTTATGTATAATGTCATTACATTGCTGCATTCACAGAGATTTTTTTCCCGTTTCCGTTTCAGATTCAAAGACCCTTGAGAGTCAGCTTTGCGTCTGCTACGATTCCACAAATGCATTGCGATTGTTATACCGTTCTTTCTGTCATTGCGTTGTTCTCACCCTATAACTCCGATTCTGCGCTTTTTATTACCACCATTATCTTCCTCTCTTTATCCTGTTCTTTGTATTCATCTTACCACGCTTCGACACTTCTCTGTAATATCGTTTCCCCTCTCTTCCCGTATCACTGCGGGCTTACTTCCGCGACGAAGTCGACGAATAAACAAACGGAACGGGCAAACGTCTTCATCTCGCGCGCGGCAAGTATTAGGGTCATCGAGAGCAACTTTACGGAGACTCTACTTCGAGTTCGGTTGTGCGCGAGTCGGAGCGAAGAGATCAGTAACGCGGAACCGCGGGAGAGGCTCGATCGGGCGATCCGATATCGAATATCCAGAGCACGGTTCTCGTTACTCTCTACTCCGAGAGCTCTGTTCGGTTTCCCCCCTGTCCGTCGCGCGCGTCTCGCGTTTCCTCGGTGCAGCGGCGCGGTATCGACTGCGAGCTGCTGCTGCTGCTGCTGTTGCCGCCGCCGCTACCGCCGCCGCGCCGCAGCAGCCGTTGCCGCTGGTCCAGCGGGAGGATCCCGCGATTCCCGCGTAGTTTCCGCGACCTCACGATCCTCGGCGCGACGAACGCGCCGCACGCTCGAGGCTCGCTACGGATTCGCGTATAGAGAGAGAGAGAGAGAGAGAGAGAGAGAGAGAGAGAGAGAGAGAGAGAGACCTCCGCGAGATCTTGGAGAGCCGAGAGCAGGAGAATCGAGAACGCGCGATTTTAGCTCCGCGCACCGGGGCGCAGCTCCCGTTCCTGGAAATCGATGACTACCAGGGACGTCCCTCCGGCGCGTCCTGACGCGCGGGAACGAGTCAACGACACGCGGAAAATTGGATCAGCCGATAGCGCGAGATGCTGGGGTTTCAGGTCAGTAGGTCGCCGCGCCGCGCGCTGCGCTGCGCGGGATTCGCGAGCCCGACCCCGAGAGAGGGTCTCTCTTTCTCTCTCGCTCTCTCTCTTCCCTCGTTTCTCCCGACGTTGCTGCGCCGCAAAAACTTGCCTTCGCGTCGACGATACTAAAGCGCGAACCAGCTCCCTTTGCTCGCGGTGTTTTTCTCGGTCCCCCCGGATCCCTACGGCCAGGCTTCGTATTTACTGCTCCGGAGCGGTAGATCGTATGAATTTCTTCCCGTATGTCGGAGATAAATCGGATTTCTCGCACCGCTCGTGCGTTCGCGGTACCAAAACGTGTACCTCGCCTTTCCCTGGTCGCCCTTCGTTGACAAGATCGATCTACGCGCGTCCCAGATTTCCCGTGAAAAACGAACGTTATCTTTAATGTCGTCCGAATCGCTCAAGGCTCGCAGCTATTTATTAATTTAGCCGAGTCCTCGGCACATTTCATAAATCTCCGGCGAATGCGAGTTATGACGTGTACGAAGTAACTGTATAATTTATTTCGATGCACGGTCAGAAGATACCTATACCTATATACATGTAACTTTTCTCGCTTTTGAGACTTATTTTCTTATTTTCCCTTTCAAATTTCCGTCTAAAGCGCCGCACTTTCCGTAATGCGCAAAATTTCCGGAAAGCGTAAACACCGTCTTGGTCCAACTATATTTTAAAGAAGGCGACGTGTGTCGTGTGCGCAAGATACGCGTCGCTTCTTTAAAAACGCAGGATGCCGCCTGGCGAATTTAGCCAGAATTTTCTTCCCGGTGAACTCTCGACGCGATTCCATGTTCTCCCGGATTTTTCGTAGAACAGAGCCGGAGGTATATACGAACGACCGGAATCCGGAACACCTTGTACACGCATAATCGCGCCGCTACGCACGGTAAACACGCGACGCATCGCGAATACCGCGCGTGTTTCAACATTTCGCTCCGCGAAACTACGTCGCGAGGATCTCAAGGCGAGACCTATCCCGTCCGTGCATGCTAATGCGACCATCGGTAATGGCGTTGCGGATGCGTTATAGTCGCAATTATTATGGTCGCGTGCACGTGCCGAATGGGCGCTGGAAAAACCGAGCGTTTCCATTCGCGTTCACCGGCAAAAACGGCCTTGCCTCTCGCCGAGAACACGAGCGCGAGCTCGTTCCGGGCAAAACGGTGGCCGCACAATCGCGGCGCGGCGCGGCGTGGAGAATCGCGATGACGAATCCGATGCGGTTCGCTTTTCGGCGGATCATCCTGGAGACGCGGGAAGAAAGTGAATCTCGCGCGAGTGAAAGTTATAACGAAAATAAATCGTCCGCGGTGAGCGACGGGCTGTCGATTTTCGTCGTCGATCTTGCATCGGCGGCGTAGCAGCTGTATACCTTCAAAATCGAAAACAGGGAGGAACGTCGCGTTAACCCTTTACAAATTAAAGTTCAACGAGAATGAATCGACCTAAATAAATATCTTCGCGCTTCTTCTCGCCTCGGCATTATTATCGCAGCTCGACGATGAGTTTTCATTTTTGGAGGCACGTTCTAGGGAGCATCCTTCAACAGGCTTTGTTTTCCTCGCTTTTCCCGTCGCGAGTCATTAATGCGCGGCACCGCTCTCGGTTCTCCCGTGGAAAAAAAAAAACGGTTTCTCGGCGATTATCTTCTGGGACCCTTGAAACAGACACACCTCGGTCGTCAACCGAACAACGGTACGTGTCGCGTATCATATACATGCGCGTTCATTCATGTGTTTCCGAGAGACTCGAAAAGCCTCTCTCGACGAGGCTATACCTAACGCCGCGCACTTTCACCGACGACGAGCGTGCAGCAGCTACCTGCCACGGCCTTTGAAATATCGATAAAAATCACGCGATTGCCCGATCGCCAAGCGTAATTTACGCAAGCGTCGAGGTAACCGAATGTGGATCTAAATGAGACATCGTACGCGTATCTAAATTAATGCCGCGCGATTTAACGGCGCGAAAGGAAAATTAGGAACGACGAGAAAGTGGAAAATTAGTCACGTTCCGTAATCGGGGGGGGGGAGGGGGAGAGGGGAAGGTCGTGCGGCAGAATCGTCCAATTCATTATATCCCACTTTCATGTTCCACGCGATAAAAATCTCTACGGAAAAAACGTGAAGGACATAGGAATATCTTTTGCAGAGATAGATCGTAATTAGTACATCTTGCCATCAGTCGAAGGTTTCAAAAATATAATTATGGCATACTAGATTGCGTTTTATCAATCCTTAGAACGTGCTCCAGAATGAAAACTGATCAATCGTGAGAATGTTGAGGATGAAAAGAAAGGCCGATTCGTTCGTCGAATTTAATTTATCGATTGTAAAGGGTTAAGGCGACGTTCCCTTCGCGCGAAAGGGAACGAAGCAGCCGAGGGAGCCGAGAAATTCTCACGAATATTATGATATTCGGCGAGGTTGTGTAGGTGGAGTAAAGGAGTTACTGTTACAGCGCCGCCGCTCTCACGACACAATGACGGCGAATCATCGTGGCGTGTAATCAACACACGTACGTATCACACGACAGACACGCTATGCTATACGTACGACTTCACGTAACGCATCTTCGTAAATCAAGTGTGTAAACCCTTTGTTCCTGAGGTTCCCGATTACTCGGCGCAGCTATATCGAATCAGAAACGAAAAATCGCATGAATTCTTTCCCCGCGCTTGATCAAATTGATTTTTATTCGCGTTCGACAAGCGAAATTTGTAAAAAATGCCTCGAGAATTCTCTTTTCGGTTCGTGAATCCATAACAATTGCGCAATTTCTCATATCGCGATCCAACACGAAAAAAAAGGATTACCTGCTATAGCAAAAATCTATTCGTACTATTCGTAAAATATGAGATAACTAACATTTCTTGCAGCGAGAGCTATAATTTAGCAATAGTATATAGCAAAATCCTTTTGCAATTATTACTAAATAGCAAAAGGTTCAGTAAAACTTTAACAAAAGGTTTTGCTATTATATTGCAAAATTATAGCTCTCGCTGCAAAAAAATGTGAATTATCCCATATATTTTGCTATAATAGCTAATCCTTCTTTTCTGTGACTCTCTGGGCTGCAGTTAAGTATTTAAGAAACCTTCAATTGACGCGGCGATTTAAGTTTTCACGATATTTCATTGTGTGCTTTTCATTTAGCGACTCAATTCGACACAAACGTCATTCTGTCTCTTTTCAATATCTAGTGAGCAACAAAGATAGAATAACGCTTGTGTCGTTAACTGGAAAGCACCTATTATAAATAAGAAATATGTGTCTCAAAGCGAGTCGAAGGATAGATACCATTATTTAATGCCGATGCTAAACGAAGATACGGACTTGACTCATGGTCGACAACGTTTGTGACGTATTCACCTTGTTACATCATAGATGTATCGGGAAAACGTACAACGTTCAAGTATATAGCATCGTAAAATGATCAATCGTAAGGACAGATGATATGCATACGCGGAATACATGAAGAGGCAATTGGATATCTTTTGCAAAGTGTCACTTCGATCTCCTTCTCGCCCGATAAGAGTTCTGGAAATGTATTCTTTGTCAACAGTCATTTTCAGAGAAATAAAATTCAAAGCTGAACTAAAAATAAAAACAATCGTTTCCTGACACGCGATACAGTTGTGTGATCCCCGACAGTCCTCTGTGAGTATTATATTGCGATAACAGTTCCAAAAATCCAAGAATTATCACTCGGCTCTTTTTTTCCGCTCGTAAACACGTCCTATTGTGAAATCGAAATTTCCTGTGTCGCATTTAAATTTTAGATCTCTCCATTCTATGTGTCTCCCGTCGCGTGTCCCAGCGGCAGATAAGTATCGATCAACGTAGTGGAAAATATCTCCGTTTGTCGTTATCCACGGGCGTATCGTGTTTACTTTTATGTGTTCGCAATAGTATCTTTTCGTTATAATCGCTCGTGTAATTGTCGATTCGAGTGAACGAAGCTTGTCGGGATGAAAAAGGGCCGCGTGAAACGAAGGAACGTTAAGGCAAGAAGATACTCGGCAGCTTCGACTGCCCGATATTTAATAGCTTCCTGATTATTCCACGAGGCGCTCGGTTGATTTCCGTCGTGCGCGAGCCATAACACTTGATAACAGTGCGAATTGCCTCACAGGCTGATTAAGCCGGCCGATCGCGGAGACATTTTCGAAAGGTATAACGTTTAATAAATTAATAACTTGCACTGTATTAAATATTAAAAGATGAAATTAAAAGATAAAATATTAAAATGAAATTAAAGTATTATTTTAACTCCACTGGTTTAGTTAAATTAACATTGCTTTAATTAAATTAACGAAATATTGAGTAGGAGTAGCGGCGACCTACAAGAATGGTAAAAAATGACTCAAATTGAGTATAATTTACCACTACGTGTATGTGAATGTAACAGTGTGAGACATCTCGAAATAAGGATGGAAATAAGTCAATTTATGTAATTTGGAGTCACAGTAGTATTACAAAAATAGGCAATTTTCGTAACACTACTATAACCTCCAAGGGAAACAATAAAGCACACACTACAATACAACACCATATATAGGTATACCGAATTCGAATTCACGAAGTAACATCGATCCGGCGATCCGATCGAAAATTGTCCTCGTTCGTTCCGCGTTATTGCATATACGCATGTCATTATCTCCTTCTCACGGGGCGACGCGTAATACTTTACGCTAGGTCTTCGGCCGTAATTTCGTCGCGCTCGCCGAGGATAATTATCGTCCGCTAGAGATTGTCGTGTGCTTTCTCTCTCGTCGGCGCGAGCATTCCCCGCGATTTTATTATTTCTCGTTCCCCCGTGACGCAGCGTCCGCGCGCCGCGGGACGCGTCGCGCGTGGCGCACGAAAGCTCCTTCGGGGAACGGATAATGAGAATGCAGCTCGCCCGAAGAGAGCAGATGCATCCCGCGTGCAAGCAGGTGCAACGGGAGTGACGTCGCGGGAAAGAAAGAAAAGAAACCGAAAGGGAGAGAAAGAGAGAGAGGGGAGAGATATATTAAAAAGGCGCAGAGCAGTCTCCGCGGTCGGAATGCGGTTTTTTACACGGCTACGAGATGCGGGAGGGGGGAGGGAGGAGGAGGAGACGGTCGTTTAAAAGAACGGGAAGGCATGACCGAAGACAAGTCGTAATCCTTTTCCCTTCCGTCTCGTCCGCCCGCTCTCGCGCGTTCCTCCGTCGAATCGAGCCGCATCGCGCTCTCGCAGAACGAGGTAAATCGCGAAGTCGAAATATATATAAGCGAAATCGTCCTTCGAATCGGCTATTTCGAGACCTTTAAAAATTCCCCGCTGAATAACGCGCGCTCGAGTCTGTTCCACGCGGAAAAAGATAATGATATTCGACGTAACCCGACTCCAGGTGGTGTGTTATTACGTAACGTCGAACGCACTTTTTCCTCGATCGTGCCTAAATACCAACGACGTAACGGCTAACGCAAAAGAAAAACTTTGAGAAAATCGAACGAGGAAGGGAACGGAAATCACGAATTAAATTGCCCACGTCGTCGGGAATCGAAGATTCCGTTTCGAAGACCGTGGAAACGCTCGGGCGAGAGTTGTGTTTATGGTCGCTCGGGGAAAAGACACGGATGATCGAGAAACCCCGCAAGGACCTGGGATTCCGACAAGCGGTTCTCGCTATCGATTCCGGGCACTTTTCTTTGAAGCAAAGTTCACCTGCCTCTCGCAAAGCGAGCCAATTACCGCGCAAGATTCTGCAGGCCTTACCTATATCAGAAACCTTTGAACACGCCCGATTTAACCCCAGGTCGATTGTTTTTCATCCGAGAATAGATAAGCGAAGCGAGCTTTTTGCCACCGTCTCATTAATCTCTCATTCGGATCTATCGAGGCTGACGCCTCTCGATGTATACTTAATGAAATCTAAACCGTCGGCGGAGACTTCTTCGCTCGACTCCCCTAATCAATCATCCTGTTTTCCTCGGTCTCTCGCCAAGAGACGACTATATACGCGAGCGAAAGAGACTACGAGACTCTAGTCACTCTAGAGCGCGAGAGGGAAGATAATTAAAAGCGGAGGGGGTGCGCGAAGGGGGCGGGTGAATTAATAGACATGCTTTTGTCGCGCCGTGCTCGGCAACGGCATCGCGAAAGTATTGTCGCGCCGACATATATATGTATATATATATATGCGGGGTATATAATCGACCATTAGACGTGTAAGAGTGAAAAAAAAGAGAGAGATGCGACGGGGGCGAGCGCGCGCGGTCAATGGACAATGGAGAAAGAAAAGCGACTTATGTGGTGGGCCGCGTTACCATAACGACAGGTTACGGTGTGCCTCGCCATGCCATTCGCCCGATGCCATTGCCCCCGGTGCATTACGCGTCTCTTTCTCTCTTTCTCTCCCTCTCCCCCGCGCGCAGCGGGGGGTGATTTGGATTGTGTGAGACTTCTATTAGGGTGGCCGCCGTGCGCGCGGCGTGGCACACACCGTAGAAGGGTACGAGAGGCCTCGCCGCGCTGTTCGCACGGCTCTGATGCGTTTATGGTCGCGGCCGCACACTGCAGACATATTTTTGCTACCTGCCTCCTCCATACGCGAGAACACTTAGCACCGAACGCGGACGAGCGAGTAGGTGCCCCCCCCCCCCTCGTTAGAAGCTCGTTCTTTTTTTAGATCCTCGACCCTGATTTTTCCGTTCACGAAAACGTCAGGTGTAACAGAAACTTTTGTTATCGATAAGACCCCTCGAAAAGCTTCGGAGAAATAAACAAGATCACATCCCGGATTTGAAAAGCTGAATATTATATCAGCCGATCTCGGACTTTTCTCCGAGAACTTTGATTTGAGTCGTATGGATATTATTGAGGAACATCGTTAATTCTATATTCTTGGCATTACGTGACTGTTAGATGCGAAAAATATTGTTACCTACACGTGTTATTTAGATTCTTGATTTTCTCAGTCTTTTAAACGCCCGTCAAACGTCTCGTTAGCTGATGCAGTTGCGAGTCGCGACGCGTGGAAATATCTAACGATGCGACGACGAGCTAGCTCGACCCGAAAACGCCCGGTGAACGGTGGATCTAACGAGTGTCAAAGCGCGCCCGGGACAAGCGCGAATAATAGAAGGGAAAGAATGAAAAATGAAGCGCGAGGCGACGGCCCTCGCCGAGGCGCTAACCGATCGATATAACCGATTTATCGCGATAAAATGGATTTCCGGACGGCGGAGGAGGACTACAATTGAATTATCCTGGACTACGAGGCACTCCTTGGACACGTCCGCGTCCCGGAGCACATCGACAGGTGCGCGTCGAACCGGTTCGAAGTCATATAGTCATTGTGGCATGCACAATGCGTAATTGGAACTGTTTTGACAGGAGCAATCTCTCTTTCTCTCTCTCTTTCTGCCTCTCCCTCCTCTCTTTCCCTTTCTCTCGGTCTCTCTCTCTCTCTCTCTCTCGGTTACGGCTTAGATTGCGTCAGAATAGACTGTTTCCGTTCAGCTAATAACCGCTAATAACCGGGTTTTGACCTCTTCCGAGCATTGATGCTAGTGGCTTAAGTGTAATTACCGCGGAAAATATTGGGACACTTCGCGCGGGGTACAGCGGTACGCGCAAGTGCACGCGTACGTGCATATGTATGCATATTATTATTATTTTTTGTTTGGATTAGGGTGCTTCTAAACTCTAGGGAGTTGAATGGCACATTTACATCTAGACTTTAAACACGTATTATACAATGTAGCGTAATAATAATTATATGCATTTATATGTAATTATTATTACATTATATACATAAACTGTAAATATATATAGACTTTAAACATCTGAATCTTAAACACACATTACAAAATATAATATAATAAAAAATAGCGTTATTCTTTTTTTTAGTTTGTGCGATGCTTCCAACTGTAAGATAATTAAATGGCACATTTACATCTAGACTTTAAACACGTATTATACAATGTAGTGTAATAATAATTATATGCATTTATATGTAATTATTATTACATTACATACATAAACTGTAAATATATATAGACTTTAAACATCTGAATTTTAAACAAACATTACAAAATATAATATAATAATAATTATATACATATATATGATGTATAGCGTTATTCTTTTTTAGTTCGTGCGATGCTTCCAACTGTAAGGTAATTAAATGGCACATTTACGTCTAGACTTTAAACACACGTGTTATAAAATATAATATGATAATACAATTATACATATAACACATATAAATATATATGTGTTATAGCGTCTGTGCGAGAGACGAGAGTACGATCGTAAAATAATTCAATGGTATTCCACGCTTACGTGTCACGTGACGTTTCCACTTACAAGCTGCAGACGACGCCGCCGCACCTTGCGATGTTTACGTTTTCGACAGACGAGCAGGTTCAACTTGCGAAACGAGAGAACGCGCGAGTCATTCCCGCTTGCCACAGTGGGCAGATCCGCTTGGGCAGATCCACTTCTAACCACCTCGTGCTCGCTCTCGCAACAACCAACCGTCTGAACCGTCGTCCGTCGACGACACGGATAACACGAGCTCGTATATCGTCGATTTAGGCGCGCGCGGACGTAATCTCACGCGATAAAATCGGCAAGGTTCCGATTCCGTCGTCGAGGCTACGAGGGCCGAGATTATTCCTCTCTCTCCTCAAACGGAGAAAAAGATTTCGCGCAAGAGAGGATGACGCGACCGGGGACTTACATGGCGGCTCACTTAACGTCGCGATTAAGCAATTGTCTCGTTACCCAGCGAGCGAATCAACGTGCGCGCGCGAACGCTTCAGCAAAGACGGTTTTATCGCGGAAACTTTTACGACTCGCGCACGTTTGTGTTTCTCTTTTTTTCTCTCTCTCTCTCAAATCGTTCCCGAGTATTATTTATTCAGCTGGTGATTTATCTCGCGCGAAGAAAAGCATCAATCGCGTTATAATTTAACACGGAAAATTTCAACGAAATTAATCCCGGGCGTTGCTCGTCGCGAGGTTCGATCGGGATATCCTCGCGGATATTCAGACAATACTTCGCCTTATCTCAGCGGTTTTTAAATTCTCGTAGAGACCGCGCGTGCGATTTCGCTGTATCTCCGTACCGTCGGTCTTTTCTTCCGTATCTCCACCGTTCGTCAATCGATTCGCTCGCCAGCGAGATAATTATTTCACCGCGACGTAGACTGTATGTCAATCGAATCTCGTGCGAGTATACAGCCTCGCCTAAACACTAAACTCCGTTTGTTTTTTCTTTCGCGAGATCGATCGGAAAAACAAAGTCCTCGACCGTCGGGTAAAGATTACCGGTGATCGCGATGAGCCTGTCGCGGGTATATATGTACTATGTACCCTCGCGTCTCGCGGCCGTCCAGGTCGCCAGGTTCGCGAGCACCCGTATATCCGCCGTCCACAGGTAGCACGGAACAGCAACAAGTGGTGCGGGGGCATTAATTGCGTATACGAGCAGCAGCAGTCGCTCGAGGAGTCGTGATTGCGCGGAAGTATCAATTCCGATGGGGGAGGGCCCCACGAAGCGCGCTTATCCGTGTCGCCGACTCGCGCGACCTTCGCGGCGCGCGAGGGAGAGAGGGAGACGGGGATAACTCGCCCTGTGTGTGCTGGAATCAAAACACCCGCGGTCTTTCGCGGTATAGACGGATTTCATTCGACCGGGGGTAGGAAGCGAGCGACTTGGACGACGTTGTTTTCGCCGCGCGATCTCAGGCGGAAGATGACACGGGTCTCCCGCGCGCGGGGGGCTCCGCGACTAGATTGATCGACTCCGCGCTTCTCGCGCGGACCCCCCCGTCCCCCGATTCCGGTTTGTCGCGAATCACGGTTTCGTAACCTCGTCGATTTTCTCCGCTTTCTATTCCACGGGGGCCCCGTCGGTACGCGACCCTCCGAGAGAGGGAATAAGGTGAGGGAGGCGGGGGAGGGAAAGACGGAACAGGAACGTCGAGATGCGCATCTCGCGAACGCGGGAGAGAAAGAGAGAGAGAGAGAAAGACTCTCGCCTCTCGCTCTCGCGTACTCGAGACGAGCCCAACGAACCAACGTTGATCCGTCCCGTCGTCGACGGACAAGCCAAGCGAGATTCGTCAATCGTCGACGCGAATTTGGAGTTTCGGGTTCGCCGAAGGGAGGGAGGGAGGGAAGGGAGAAGGGTCGAGCCTCGGGAGGCTGGAAGGCGCGTCCTTCGCCGTGGGAAAGCTCGAGCTTGTCGTTCCTCCCTTCTCCCCCTCTGCCGCCGCCCTCCCCCTCGAGCATCCCCCTTCCGGTCGCGCCACCCGTCTCCCCCTTTCTCTCTCTCATCTTCCAGACTTACGTTCGTGATGCTCGCGCTCTCCGGCAGCTGGTCGAGGGCAAGGTCGCACCCGGTTGCACTCCTCCCTTCTCGCTCTCTCTGTTTCTCTCGATCCTCCTCTTCCCTTCGAACAACACAATCCAACACCGAGGGCGAGATGAAGCGCCGCGCTTCGACGCCGACGAGACTCGTCTCCGCGCTCGTCAGGGATTCACGGTCGCGTCTCCGTCGCACGTCATTCGTAACGCGTCCCAGGGAGCACCGTACCGTTCGTACCGCCGGGCGATCTCGCGAGAATAAATGGGAGGCTGCTCACTCGGCGCCGTTTGCCGCGCATCTGCCGAGCCACGAGTGGAGCCGACTGGAGCGAGCGCGATTCGGACGGATCGCGCGGCGACGAATGCGCGCACCGCCCCGCCAAGGACCAATCACCGGCCGCCTACGCGACCCGCGGTGGGATCTCGGGCGCGCCATTTGTTGTCGCTCTCGCGCCCCAGGCCCCAGGGTGACCATGAGTGACTCGCGATGAACTTCACGACGCTCCAACGCCGTGAGGCGACGATGAGGGGGATCGTCGCGAACCGGAGAAGCTGCGTCGCGCGGCGCGTACGATTACACGTGTGTGTTAAAAAATCCCGTGTCCGATTCTGGTTTCACGTAGAAAAGAATGAGATCCTCTCGAAATGCGAACGTTGAAAAGGGAGGGAACGAGTGCGTCCCGCGCGTGCGCGGCTTGTCCAGGCGTAGCCCTGAATCGCTCGTGGCGCGAAAATTCGAAATTTTTGAACGCGACTACACGAATCAGAAATTATCGTAATGATTATTATATCTTATATATATGTATATGTAAATAATTAAAGTAAATAATTAAAGTATATTATTAGTATAAAGTAAGTACCAAAGTGTAAAGAAATTATAATTAGAATTTATAACGAAGAGTTCTATATACATATTAACTAATATAAACAATAAACAAGTAAATAAATGGTTTCTTTGGATTCGTCGATGTTTGCGGCACTGTTTACGTTATCGTTCGCGCCTACATGTCCACACTTGCCCCATCGCCAATTTCTATAACAATACGGAATACGGGCTTATCAAATAATATTATTAACTAATTAAAGTAAACCAACTCATATTCCTGAAACATGAATATTGATGTTTAATTTGATTTGAAATTTGAATCTGCAATCTTAGTTATATAATATACAATGTTTTGGGAACGTAATATGCGGTATACGCAAATATATCATGCTAATAATATATTTTATGTAGAATAATATACAAAATGTTACATATATTATATATATATAATATATATATTACATATATACATATGTTACATATATATTAATATATTTAATATATCTGGAAGATATCAAAAACGCATTATTTAACGATAATCACAGTCATTACATCATCAGTCGTTACGCAATACTAAAATTTGGCCTTCTTTCGTATATGCAGGGTTTCCGAATCGTTAATAAGAGCACTTTCCCTCCGACACGTCATTTCCTTCAAGTTATATATAAAATCCTCGTTTAAAGGCTTTATTCGATTGCGCATCGGACGTTTGTGTTTCACATTATTTAATATCGGACAAAACGTTCCTGTGGATTCGATGGGGGAGGCATCGTTTACGTTATCGTTCGTGTTTACACGTCCACTTTCCCTGTCATTAGTTTCTAATACGGGTTTATCGGGCTCTGCCTGAACCTCGATCGCGCCCGTGTTGTTTGAGCTAAAATCCTCGTTTAAAGACTTTATTCGATTGCGCATCGGACGTTGGTGTTTCACATTATTTAATATCGGACAAAATGCTTCTTCGGATTTGATGGGGGAGGTATCCTTTGCGTTATCGTTCGTGTTTACACGTTCATTTTCCCCGTCATTAGTTTCTAATACGGGTTTATCGGAGTTCGCCTGAACCTTGATCGCGTCCTTGTCGTTGCCATATATCACTTGACGTATCATTCGCGTAAATACGGGATCTTTTTTATTTTTATTCTTTTCCATATATTCTAACAGCTCTTGCATCGTTTTATCACTATCGCCCGCATAGACATTCTCACATTCACTTTCGCGTGACTGCGGGACTCTCTCGTTCGCGACAGTTTCACTCTGCGAAACAATGCGTGCATCCAAGTCGCTCAAATCGTTAAAATTCACCCGTGTTTCCGGCTGGCAGTCCGACGATGCAGTAACATCCATCGCGATATCGGGATTGTCCGATTTTGTCTTTGGATCTGTTGTATCCGCGACGATGTCCTCGTCACACGTATCGTCGTGCGATATTCTGAGTATCATTTCCGCTATAGCCACGCGATTATTTTGCATATTATGCATTTTTTTACAATGCGTAACACAATCGCATTTTTCAAAGCACTTGAAATCGCACAGCTTGCAACGGTAGCGGTACCAACCGACGTGCATAGCCATATGCCTGCGTAGATTAGGTGCGGACGTGAATTTTCGGTTGCACTTAAGACACCGCTGCTTCCGATAGTCCGCGATGGTAGCTATTTTACTCTCCATTAGTAAAGTCCGATTCTTTTCGTTCGGTTGTGTTAAGGAAGACTGCGACTCGGAATTATCCTCCCCTTCGATCTTACCTCCCTCTAAAATTTAACAAATTATTGTTTTTTAACACTTTATATTGTTAATATTGTATATATTATATAATGTTAACTACTATAAATTATAATATATATAATTAAATTATAGATGTAGCATATATTAGCAATTAATAATAATTTAATAAGTACATAATAGTTTGCGCTTATTCCATTTATTTAGATGTGCATTTCCTATTGTGTGTATAATAAATAAAATTTATTCGAATTAAAAATCAATTGACTCACCTCCTGGATCAGTCAATCGGTCCTCGTTGTGATGGCTCAACGCTTCCTCTTTTTTATTTCTCATCTTTGAAGCAGCAGAACTATCTTTGTTCGCATCTGTGCGCGTAGCACCAGGTGAGTGTAAATCTTCGTCGGGCATACAATTATCTTGATTCTCAACGGGAAGTAGTAATTTGGTGGCATCAATATTTTCTGGTAATGCAATACCAGAAACGTTATTGTTATCCGCTGAATTGCGTTCAGGCAGATTATGTTGATTTCCTAGCATATCATGTTGATTTCCTAGCAGAATGGGCATTTCGTGATCACTGATCTCAAGAGATGACGATGTACGCTCGGAACTTTTGCTGGACGTATTTTTCGTATCTTCATCAACGGATGACTTTATGATTGTATTAGCTACTAAATTGTTTTCTGTTTTACACGGTATAACGAATGTCGAGGCTGACAATGTACTACAATGTTTGATCCTAATTGTTTTCTCGTCGCACGTGGCGATTGGCGTTTGACAATATTGCGAAAAAGTAGACGAAGTTGTCTTCCTACTTGTTCTCCTTCCACGTCTACCGCGGAGCTTTGTACCAGATTCTACGTTTATCAATTCCTACAAAAGATTTAACGTATACTATTATATAACTGTCAGTTTTTTAAATATCCTATTATGATTTAAAAAATCGATAAAGAATATTGTTGAATTTTACCTGAGTTTTATCGCTATTTTCCATGACATTTTTCAAGGCAGATACTTTAGCTGCATGATTATTTTTCTTATTTCTCATCATAGTTGTCTTCCTGTGAAATGCTTTCCCTTGAACCTCCGATTTTAATTTACGCACCTGTTCATTGGTCATTTTATGAACTGTTTGGAAAATTGTAAAGAAATGTAGATTATTCGAAGCACTGGTTTTAGAAACACCATGCTGTTTGAAAAAATATCAAAAATTTCGAGATAACAATACCTCTACATAAATGCCGATAGGTGCTCCACGTATTTGCAAATGTATTTTTGCAGCAAGGACAAGGATAGCACAAACGTTTGGACGTATGCAGCGTTTTTATGTGAACGATTAACGTCTTCTTCGTCGAAAACTTTGCACTACCTGCGTGTCAAAACGAGAAGTTTTCATATCTATCGAATATCTTGTTATCAAAAAGTAAGAACCATTCATATTTACATATAGGGCAAGACAAATTATTCATCGGTAATCTGTATATCAATGCTTTGTTCTCCTCGTCATTCTCCTCGTCACTCTCCTCCTCATTCCGTTCCTCATTCTCCTCCTCATTCCGTTCCTCATTCTCCTCCTCAATCCCTTCCTCATTCTCCTCCTCACTCTCTTTGTCATTCTCCTCGCTCATCTCCGCTTGAATAGGACTGTCACTCTTTTCCAATTGATTTTCAGGTTCCTCTACTGCGAGGGCATTCTGATCCGTGATATTCTGCAATTTTGTTATCTAACAACAGAATAAAACAGTGTTATAAGCATCATCGAACTAAACATATATTATACAATAGTTATGGAGAAATACAATGTGATTTAAAATAGATATTTATAAGTAACACTAAGTAAGAGATTAGTCTTATTAGTGAATTAATATAGTGCATACTTGTTCTTTCACCAAATCTATAGCTTCGACCACCGCGTCCGATGATTCAACAAATTGATACACCGCAGGACAATTAGTATCTATAGGTTCCAAATAGATATGTTGATCATCCGGAACGTTAGAGATTGCGCTCTCATTTTCCAAGTTTTGCTTCTCTATATGATCTTCTCGCTCTTTATTCAGCATATCTAGTATCGCAGTGAGATCCTTTTTATTCGATTTCTTGGATACTTGACTCCTGAGTATTCTGTCATTCTTGACGCCGTCGTCATTGACGCTGTCATTAATGACGCCGTCATTATTGACCCCGTCGTTATTGACGCCGTCGCTACTCGCCTGCTCTGTCTTGTACATGTGCGCTATCGATTCTCTGGTGGGATGCTGGAAAGAAGGAAATATCCATCATAAGTGGCAGCAAGTAGCAACAGCAGTGTTAACAGAAGCGGATCACATTCCACTTACTGCGTTATAGTTATTGAGCACGCGTTTGTGGAACCTGACGTCGAATTCGCCCACACAGTACTCCCTTTTGTGGGACACCAGATTGACTATGCTCCTGAACAGGGCCAGGCAGATGCGGCATTCATATATGACATTACATTCGTACGACAATATCGATTTAACCTCGTCGGTACCGTCCTCGAGGAGCTCGCAAACTTGGTACAAGTTGGACACGCTCGTGTCGACCGGCTTACGTAAGTTGGACAAGTCTGGACGACTCGTGTTCCCATTGAGAAGCCTCTTTCTTCTCTTACCCGTGGTCTGCAACGGCGGCTTCGCCTGTTTAGGGTTCATCTTTCAAACAACGGAGGATTCTCCGAAGTGTTCGCAGCGTCGCGTCACGATTTGGAAGACCTGCGGAACGTGAAAAAAAAAATAGTGAGAAATTCTCGGACGAATGTGGAGGTGCTCGGGGGTGCTCGCAACGCGAGTTCGAGATGAGCCACGCGCAACGCGGTCGCCCGAACAGGCGTACGGCTCGAATATGCTGAATGTAAGCGTGACCGCAAATGGTGTCTAAGAGGATTTCCGAATCAACAGGTTGCGGAAAGGGCGGAGTTTTCTCCGAGCCACCCCCGGAAAACGCACGATTATCAACAAGCCGGAAAGGTACCCGCGCGAGGACGGGATGCCGCGTCTCTCCCTCCTTTGGCTCGGCGCAATCGACGTTTATCTCGCGGACTTCGGCTGATTTCGCGAGGGTGTGGGATAACCTACCAAAATTGCGTGGCCGCGTGCGACTCTAAACGCGAGCGATCGAGAAATTTCGTCTAAATACTACCCCTCGTGTCGTCGGATTCTGCACGCGACTTCCATTGCCGCAGAAGTTCCGGCGTTCTCCGTTCGAAGAAAATTTCACGGGCAGCACCTTAGGTTTGTCTCTCCGCGCCGCGTTCGCGTTCACCGCCGCCGTCGCCGCCGCTCGCTTCCTCGTGCCGAGGAACCTCCCTCTCCCCCCCCCCTTCCCGAGGATATATTTACGGCGAGGATGTCGGTCGCGCGATGCGCCCGGTTGCTTTCTTCACCGAAGGTACGCTAGTCAGGTCCGACCGCCGATATATAACCTTCTACCATGTGTGTGTGTATACTCACAAAATGTTCCTCTGCTTATGCTTGTCCACAAAGTCAGGATGCTCCCCCGCGAGCTGCGTCCACGTGCGATTCATGCCGAGCACATGTTTCAGAACGCGGCATTGTTGAGAGTAACACGGATACACGGAGATCTCGGCAACGTTGGGCCGCTACGGGCTGTCTCCGCGATGCACCCGCCGGTGCCCAGGGACATCCACACGATATCCGACCAACCCACGTCCACGGTGGAAAATGTACAGCGGAAGATGGGATTCGTGGAGAGAACGTTGAAAAAAATCGGTTTACTAGACATCCAGAAATATGTAATTGAGAGTTTTTTTCATCAGCACTGAAGCGAAAGCGCTTGCCGAAGCTTGTCCTTGCGGTCTGCAAAAGCACTCTGTGCTTCTGTATACTCGAACGTCGAGTTATTGATGGTAACGCTGATTTGTTAATTGCAGAGAACCATGTATATGGGTTATAGAGTGTACGAACATGTAATGAGTCAAGTGGATTATCCTTTTTTCTTCAAACGTAAGTCCCCGTCATAACCCAGCGAGAAATGAGCCATCGAATCGTCGTCTATAGACATCCAATTAGACGTCTATAGACGTCGATTCGATGGGTCATTTCTGGCTGGGTAAGTTCTGTGTTGCAGCGGTTATATAATCCTAACTCTTGTATACATTTTAAATACGTTCCTTGTAGATTTTAACATACCGGATACGTTTTTCTCTTGGTTTTTGGTGACGGAGCTTCATGTATGGATGATAATGGTTCGCTACATGGCAGACGAGAAAGATGGGAAAGTTATCAGAAATAATGTGGTAAAGGCCATGTGGGAGGACACACAGGCCAGGATAGACAAGCTTGGTGTAAGTAACTGCACTACCACCAGTTTGTATGGATTACAGCTGTTTATTAAATATAATTATGTTATTATTGCAGTCAATCAGATCCAAAATGAAAAATGAAAACGTACAGGAAATATCGCATCAATTCAATGCTGCTATAATAGGTTACGATGAGGGCATACAATCTGATGATAAAACATTAGCCGGAGCATTGTGGAGACGATTCTTTCAGCTGGAATGCAACAATCCGGAACATATTGAAACGCTTCTGATTTATGTTAGGAAACAGGTGAGGTTTTATATTTTAGAGTATAATGCACAACTATATTTCATATTTTATTCCATATTTTAATGGCGTAAGATAACTTGCTACAACTCTTACAGCAGCACTTCTGTAAATCATTTCTTTTTTGTTCACTTTCCAGATTTCTTTATTTGACAGTTTACCAAATCATGAAATTTTAAGAAAACCTGTTTTAAAGTTGATAGACATTAAAACTTTATGCAAACATCAATAATAGCGGTTACAGTTACCAGGTAAGAGATAATGAAATATTGTGTTCTTGTAAATACAGGAAAGCGATTGTAAAAAATATAGTAATAAATATGGAATGTTTCGTATAGTATATTACTCTTATATAACATTTTTTCGTAAAGTATTTTCTCTAAAATAAGGCTTTTTTTTCCATTTTACATTGCGCTAAGGACGCATCAAGTTAAATCTATGGCTGGCTAGATCTAAATTCAATTGATCCTACCAAGATCCCTTTTACATACAGTTTTCCGATTTCCCAGGCTTGCAATCATACGGCATACGTATAATCTCTTGCACTTTATATCGCACTCTTTCCTCAGTGATGGTTCGGCGCGTTTATAAAAGTTCCTGATCAATTATCATTGGTTGAGATAGAATACTTGATAGATAATAATTTACAAATCTCTATACATTACCTGTAGTAGCGATCTAGCAGAATGTCATTGCTCGGTAGGTAGAACAACCAGGTTTGTAGCGAATCGTACGACAAGTCGGAAATGCCGTATTCTTCTTTAAACGAGTATGACTTGAACCATGACGGCCGTTTGTCGGGGTGAAGATTCGCTAAAGTTAAATTATACATCCAATTCTCGTAATCTTTTACCGCCTGTAATAGAGTATTGCTCGTGTACATTGCATGTATTTCACCAATGTGGAATAATGTGATACTCACGTAATTTTTGCTGTCGACAGTGTACAGCTTGTAGTTGGAATTTAAATTCTGGTAGGTAGTTGCGCTACCGCCGTTCCAAGCAACATTATTAATCTTGCCATTATCATTGCCATTATTATCGGCGCCGTACAACAATTCTAGCTCATCATTGTGCGTATGGCCGTTAAATTGTGCTCTAATAATGTGGGCGTATCGATTGACAATTTTCATATATTCCCTTTTCCACGTAGTATAACATTGCTCGTCATCAGGCGGGATGTGCGCTAATATATGCACAAACTCCCTATCCTTTTCGGCTTGCGAAAGCGTGTCTGCCAACCATTGCAACTGGTCATCGGGATCTTGCGGTTGATACCAAATCCACCTGTAGAAATTATTTTTATACAGAACCGCGTAAAAAATAAAATATAATTTATGTACTTCCTGCATTGAAAACACGTATATGATAATAAACAAAAAAAAAACAGTTTATCAACATATAATATTGGAAAAGCCAGGTGTACAAATTGCAATATGTCGTGGTACACAAGACAGTTCGTAATATCTACGCGATATCCTAGATTGATAACGTTAAGCAGCTATCATTAAGATAAAATATATATTGTGAATCAATCAATAAGTCACGATATCACGCGATCCATAAAATATTTTTCCCGTACGTATCTTACACAATTAAAAACTGATTTGATGTACTCACCAGTTGTAACAATAACATACGTTATTGTTCAAGACTATAATTCTAAATCCTTTCTTAGGCGAAACCGTATAATATCCGCCTTCCAGTATGGTAGAACGTGTAGATTCTGGTAACCATCCGGAATTGATCCACAAATCAGCCATCATTTGATACAGCCATTGCGTGCTTAGCTCGTCATTAGTAATATTCTTGGGTGCAAATCTAGAGGAAAATTGCGCAATTATATTAATCTCAAAATACAAGAGTAAATAGATACTAGTTGAACAAAATATATTTATATAATGAAAATTGGATAGCTCACTGATTCACAGGATGCGGCTCATGATTACCCAGAATAGGATACACAGTAATATCTGGGAATGTTTCGAGAATTTGACGATAGCTCTTGTACAGACTTTTTACATTTCCCTCGATACTGGTTTCCCAAACCCCATGGTCTATTATGTCGCCAGTGAAGTAAATGTAGGAAATATTCTGCAAATCAATATTAAAATAACACACCGTTTTGAAGAATTATATATATAATAAGATAGCAATGGAGAGAGGTGCTGCGTACTTGATGTTGATCTCTAATGTGATCTAGGACATCAACAACGGTATGCCACGGACTGTCGCAATAATTGTAATCTCCCCAAAAGCCCGCCACCTTGCCGCTTGTATTTGTCTTGTTTTGCCCTTTTCGACAACATGTTGGTTCCTTGCATTGCGAGTTGCCATAAGGTTCGTAGTCAGGATCGTAATGAAGATCCGTTATCTGCACTATATTTAGGGTTTCATTGCTCTCTTCTAGATCAATCGATATTGGAGGGCTGTTATCAATGCTGACTGTCCAATCGAACTCGGAATTATTAAGCGGGCAAGAGTTTGATTCCAATACAACGCCACAAATTGTGGATGACGTTAGATTCGGTTTCGAATCTATTATATACACAATTGTTGGCTGCAAGTAAAATGTTTAGACAACATTGAACATGTTAAAAGTAAAAATTTATGCCAAAAATTTATTATTGCTCTCCATAAAGGAACTCCTACATATTATGATGGTGAAATAAAAATTTTCAATATTTTATTTGCATAACAATTCAATTTACTTACCAAATTGATGGTTACGACACCGACGCAGACTGACTCATCTGCCAAGTTCAGTAGAACGCAGAGTTTAATCACTAAATCTCCTATTTCTTCCTCTGACGTGCCGTTCCTGCGATATTCTATAAAAGTATTTAGAACAGACTGACATATTATGCAAATAGATTCGCTGCTTTCACCAACAAAACCATGCCAGTCGTCACGCTGCTGGCTGGTTGGAAGAGCTAGTTGATGGATCAACTGTTGAAATTCCTCAGATTCATTCTGTTGTGCTTTTACCCAATTTTTAATCTCATGTGTAAAGTGTGATACCGTGTCACCTGTAAACAGATAGAACTATCGTTTTGCGACTTTCGGCTAATAAGACAAAATACAGTATAAGATATGTTAGATAACAGATATGTGTCATTTCCTGTTTTTTGTAATTTTATCTTTACAATATCTTACATAAAATTTATATCTATAAGATATACTTTATCAAAGTTGATGGCACAAATTGATGGTTTAAGAAAGCACAACTGATAACTTTTATTTAATCTCTTGGTAACATGAACGTAAAACCACCTGCATGTTGTTTGCTATCAAGATCATACGATCTTGATCGCTCAACAACAAACAGAAACTGATAATATGAATTGCATAAACCAGATGTATCAAACTCGCGGCCCGCGGATCTCATGTAGTCTGCCAAAAAAGCTACGGCCCGCTGAAACTTGTTGAAAATCTTTTGGAGAAAAGTATTAAATTAATTACTTTGAATTTTAAATAAATTTATTTTTATTTGCAATTTAGTTCAAATTTCCACAACGTTGTCTTTCGTTATACCAGCATGTTTGGTAACACACATTTTTGCGAGTAACTTTCTTCTCTAATGAAAAATAATAAAATTCCAGGAAGGTCAAAATTAACCGATGAGCATCTATTATCAATTTTGAAAAATACGTTAGCTCAAGACATTCAACCAAATTTTAATGATTTGCTTTGTAAAAAACGGTGCTAAATTTCCTCTAAAAAATAATAATAAATTGTGATTTTGTTGTTTATTTTTTATAGGTTCCATTTTTGTTTTTTACAAATAGATGTGAAATATTTTTCATTCGAAAAATAACGTGGAATACAAAACGACTATGTATATACTAAATCCAATAATTATAAAAGTCGTATTTTATACTTATTTTTTGAATATTGAAAACATGCTTCAGCCCAATGCAAAGTAACCCAGGTAGCACATACACGTTTCAGAAATGTTTTATAAGCGTTTTTCCGAAACGTTTTATAACCGATTTTTAGAAACGTTTCTCACGAGTAAAAATGTCCATCGAAAAACGTTCGATGGAACGTTTCTTTTCCAATAAAATAAAGTATAAAAAACTATTATAGGAACGTTTTGTTTTAATGATAAAGACATTTTAGATAAAGACATTTACGATTCCTACTTTTCACGTCTTTTGAACGTGTTTATGACGTCTTTGAGACATGCGTGAGAATTAAATGTTCTAGAAGCCTTATGCATATATCATCTATGACATCTATTCTTTTTCGAAGAAATTCCTGAACTGGTGCGCATTCGCGTGCAATAAGTTAAAGTGAAACAAAATATACTTGTCTCACTCTAACTTAATTGCATTACTGATGTGCGCCAGTTCAAGAAGTTCTTCAAAACGGAACACACGTATAAATGGTTTTTTCAATGGCCACCTTCAGCAGAACGTTTATTTTGCAACTATTAGAAGTTTTATAAGCTCAGATTTTGTCCGATAACAAATAGATTAAGACCGGTAGGACAAAATTAATTTAAGTAATATGTACTAATATGTGCTACGTGAGATAACTTATGTGGCCTATGATACAAAACGAGTTTGATATACCTGGCATAAATATTACATAAAACTTTGTTGCATCATTTTATGATATATAAATCTAATAAATATCTTTTGTTAATATACATATATATATATATATATATATATATATATATATATATATATATATATATATATAAGATTGCAAATATACAATAGATCTTTGACAAAAGATAAATAATATAAAGTCTTTTAAGACTGGTAAATACAATTTGCTCATTTTTAATTTGAAATTCTAATAGTTCATCAGTTATCTGATAGTTTGTCATACTTATATAAGTGGACACGTCGCTGCTTGCAACTTTTAATAAAAGTGTAAAAAGTAATAGTCTGTAGAACCGCATATTGATGCAACTGGATCACTGTAACACCACTGTTATTACACTCGCGTTATTGCACAGTTATATACTGTCAGTGTTATTATATCTTTAAGATAATTCCCCCACTCAAACAGCTTTAAACAGATGGCTCAATAAAAGGTCGTAGAGATAATATAATTAGAACATCTGGTATATTATTGTGATCAGTATATTTATAACACAAAACAAATAGGAAGGTTGCTACCATTATCACGAAATTATATTGTTTTTACATTTGTTACATAAGATATTTCGCTTATCATGTGACGATAATTTATTTCATAATTGAATCGAATTATTGAAAAAATTACCACTAATTTAATTAATACTAATAATATGAGCATCTGACAAAATATATTATTAAATAATGACGTTAATGATTGATAGATGAACAGTTAATTTCATTTAAATGTTATCGAAAATTATCAATTTCATTAATTTCATTTTTGAATAATTTTATTGATAATTATTGATACATAAAATATATCATCAATACAATAAATTGAACGATTATCTTATGTTAGATAATAATATACATAAAAATATACTATTGCGATTTCGTAGCAAATCATTTATACACATGCCACAATGCAGACACTTTCAAAAGATCGTGAGTGCATTTCTCACAATCAGACTCGCTTATTTGCTACAACAGTGACATAACTCAAAAATTGTGATTTTTCAAGATTTAAAATTTTGAATTGTTATAACTATTGGCAGGCCATTCTTTTTTGCAACTTTTACGATGCAACTTTTCATTACAACAACGAAATGACAACTGAGATAAGATTAAGATAAGACCTATATAAGTATTGCAACCTACATAATTCATTAAATGATAATAGCACAATAAGCGACACTATTTCCTCGGCTGAGTTCGTGAAGATTAATCATTGTCGATTTAACTGTAAATAGTACATGTAACAATAGTACATGTACTACTTACAGTTACATGTAACAATAGTACATGTAACCTTTTTCCCTGTACGAATAACTCAAAAAGGCGATTTTTTTTAGTTATGTCATTGTTTATGTCAGCAAATAAGCGATACATCTTGCAAGAAAATTGTTTTTTAAAATTACGTACTCTTTTATTCATGAACTTTAAACCTATCAATCTTCGATTATAAGATCATCCATCATTTCTTCGAGTGTAATCTGGGGAATGCTCGGGTCTATTTCATTAGTATCAACAGGTATCTGCTTCCGAATGTCTCTAAATATATTGATGTTCTGCCTCATTTCTGGATCTTCTTCCAGCTCGTCAAGGAATTCATTATATTCGCTGTAAAACGCAATTGATATTATGAAACAATTTGCAGCGCACAAAACTTGTAGGTTTTAGTATAAATCGTTTTTCAACATACTTATTTTGCGTATTCATATCGGCCACTTCATCAGAAATATGTTTCAACTTCCATACTCGTGCCTTGCGACGGGCAGCCTTGTTGTGACTGTAAAACTTCTTTACCAGAATGATATCGGGTATCGAATCTTCACTTAGTTTGTCGAAATTGGCATCGTTCACGTTAGTGTCTTTCAGAGCATAGCTGCAATAAACGAATACAAAACAAATTACATATGCTCCTGTAAAATATTTCTTCTCTGTACGTATTACATGCTATAAATTTAGTGTAAATCACAACATAAACTTACCCGAGTACCGAATCACCTGGTTTAAGTATGTGGCCTAAATGTGTACGTGTATGAATTGGAGTATCGTTTATCCCTAACTCAGATGCTTTCACTAGCCATGCGTCCGCTATTATGTGCTAAAAAATTAATTATCAAAAATTAGCTTTTTTATTTTGAATGAATCACATGTTGAGCTTCTCAAGAAGATAAATATCCCTCCTTCTTTCAACAATATTATGTTACATAAGCTTAAGTAATGTAGACAATCATATTGTTGAAATATTTTATACAGAAGGAGAACTTACTTTACTAGAAATAGCTCCTTGTCCTGGGAAAGTTTTTCTATTTTTATAGTTAATTGGTTCGATGTCCATCACGATATACTCTATTAATTGTTTTGGATCGCATATACTATTGAAGTTGTATCTCCAATAGACATTCGATTCAAGTTCAGCAACTAAATACAACATATCACTATGTAGCATTAATTAACAGTCGATTGATTATCGTTAAAATTATCACTAATATCATAACTTACTTTGCCCCGATGAAAAGTCTATAAAATGCACAGAATTCGTGATTCGGTATACCAAACAAATAGGATTAATGCCACCCAATTGATGAGCCAACTTCCGCGGTAGGCAAACTACGCTGTCCTTGGAAAGTGGAATGATTTCGAGGCTGTAAATGATGCAATAAAGGCATTAAATAAGATCGAAATATGCCTCGAAAGTGTGCTGCGTATATTTACCAGTATGTAAACTTGTGATTGTATAAATTACTATGACAGTCGTGTGAAATTAATTTCTTCGAATGTTGAACATAGCATGGCATGACAGTTACTATAAAATCAGTCATTTTTCTAGCTGCGGCTTCGGTTGCAAAGAAGAAGTCCAGACCCTCTGTAAACATTAGAACATTTTATCTGTCATCCATTTGATACGTTACAATATATATTATTGGCAACGAGAAAGCTTTCCGTGAGACGCAATATTTACCATGAACGGGCTTTATGCTCAGTGTATTCTCATGTGCCTTATGTTTTAATATCAATTGTTCTAAGTAATAAAAAGTTTTCTTGTTCGTTGCTTTCTGCCGGATTTGCACCTGTAAGAGACAACGCGATATATATAAGAAAGCCAAATATGATCATTCGCGTTTGAATTTCTTTTTTCTTTTAAAAAACTTACACATGCAGTCCAGTAATCCTTAGCTTCTACACGATGACAATCTTCGCACATCTGATGATTCACGACGTATTCGACGACGAATACTTGCTCGAGAAGTGTCCCGCCAATTACTTCTGCATGAACAGTTAGCTTTACCTAAGAAATAATATTAAATATGGTAAAATAAAAATAAAATTTGATTTTAACGCTAAAAATCGAATTAATTAATATGAACAACGACTAGATAGACTGGACATTGTATGCATTAAGAGAATCAAGTACATGTATTGAAAAATTCTATCTAATATACTATGATTATATTTGTTTAAAATTTAATTGCACATTTTAACTAGCAACCGAATGTCAATTAAAATTCTTGAATTTATTTACAATTTAAACATCACTTGTAACTTACTTTCAATCTTTTGGAATGTGGCTCTGTCCATATAAAACCGGCGTCTACCAATTTCACACGGTTCAGTCCCTTTAACTTTTTCAAGCACAGTGTCAAGAGTTCCTTGGATTCCAGTGCGGCGTGAATCCACTCGGAAGGTGGCTGGAGATACCTGTTACACACAAATGCAGTGTTAACTTGAGCGAATTGGTATATGTATAACGCCTTGGAACATCTTTAAAAAGACGTCGTACCTTTCGCAACCTTTGCAGAACTGTAGGGTCACTTGCTTGGGGATGCCTTCAGTAATGTCGACGTGGGTACGCAGGCAGCCTACACACATATTGGCAGGATTTGGCTCGATGATGACTCCGCATTCACAGCAAGGGCTACGGGTGAGGAAAAATCGCATTTACACGCTTGCAAAGATTAAATTTTATCTTAAAAAATAATAAATACGAATAAATTATTTATAAACTTTATATGGAATATCAACAGGATGTTATACATACATCATTCCCTTCTTTTGCACTTCATCGGAGACTTGAATGTACTCCATTTTACGCGTCTGGAAGCAAAAAAGAACAAGAATTTTATAAAACATACTCTTTTCGTGGACGTCCGTCTCTTTAATCATTACTCCAATCAACCTTGGAGGCGAAAAGTATCTTCGCACCAGATTGCATTCTGGATTAAAAAAAAAAGATTGTTAAACAAAATGAACAATTTCTCTACCTGGAATTATTTATGATGTTGTATCACCGAAAAAAAGGCGGAGATTAACGGAGAAACTCCAGACACCACCGTTAACCTCGTGAATTAAAACCTAACCTGAAAATCACAATGCGCATGAACTAACTGCGTCACGAAACGAAGGGGGGCTCGAAAGAGAGGTCCATGTTCCGGGCATAATCTTGTCCAATTGCGACAAGAGGCAAGGAGATGTCTTTGCCGATTGGTCAGGTTCCACGAGGTCTCGGCACGAGGCTAACTTCGCGTCGAAAAGCGAACGCTCGGGCCGATATCGGCTACGTTCACTCCAATCGGCTCGGGAGCGAAGGAGAAACGTATGCGGCACTGCCGTCGTGGAGAGAGTGGTGGAAGGCAAGGCATGGTCCGAAGTATTTATGTAACTTCACTTTGATGAGGCCGAGAACGGCTGTCAACGAGACGACGGACAAGCCCTCGCCAGGTAAACGACGAGGGTAACCGGGGGGTAGCGACGTGCGCGCCGCTGCTGGCGGGAGAGGAGGACGAGTCGGACCGGACGAGTCGTTTGTTTGCAGACGAGCGAGATCACGAGGTTCCCCGTGGGCCCGGCTGAGTTAGGATCCCGAGGATGGGCTCCGGCCAGAGCGCCCGCAAGCTGACCATCTCGAACGAGGAGGAAGTCGGGGTGATCAAGGTCTCGAACGCGATCGTGCAGCGTCTCGCCCAGGGGGAGAGAGCGAGGGCCGCCCGCGAGTCGGCGTCGGACACGAGACCCAGCGCGCCGATCCAGCACCCAGCAGCACCTCCCAGTGCGACGCCCGTCGCGCCTCAGCCCCAGGCCGGCGAGGCAACGCCTGGTCAGCCGGTGTATTATTATCCGGAGTTAACGATATCTGCCCTTCAAATGCAACAGCAGATGGAGGAGGAGCTGAAGCGTCAGGATCAGCACTGGCAGAGGCGTCTGCGGAATCTAGAGGACGGTTACCAGAAGGTCAATCGTGTCTTGGAGGACGAGTACAACAAGGCAGTTAGCGAGACTTCCGTCACTAATTCTGGTGAGTTTAGATACAGTTTAACAGAGTCTGCTGGCTAGTTTCTCTGGCTGCGTTCAGCAGAAAAGGCAGCTATGAGTAAGTGATTCTTTAACATGATCCATACACTTCTTGATCTATACTTGGATCCAGCGAGGAACCAAGCTGCTTTTCCTGCTAAACGCAACCATTGACATCAAATGTAATGAAATATTTGATGGTAAACAGATTAAATTAGTCCCTGTATAATTTATAAATTGCTCTAAAAATCAAATAAAAAAATTATTACAGTGATTTAAACTTAAAACTAAACAAAACTTTCTACAATGCAGCAGTTTTCTAATTTAATATAAATATGTGTGTATCGTTACAGGACAGAAAATTGCCAATATCCAGAGTGCAGTGCAACCGTGTTTGGAAAACAGTAATAAAGTCCTGAAGTGTTTCCAGGACCATCCCAAGGAGACTCTGAAATGTTCGAACTTGGTGGAAGAGTTTTCCAATTGTGTCTGGAACGTGCACTACACACGCATGATCGACACGCGCTCGTAATAATATTTACTTGTGCGTCTCGTAGATCACGACATCTTCGAAGGACGTTTAGTCGATAAATAATAAATTGTGCATCTCAAAGTGTAATGCCTAAAATGCTTATCTCAGCGGAATTGTTGCTGATGGAGAGTAGTGTAAAGTGGAGAGTACGCGAGGAGAAAAATGTAAAAAAATAAATGAAGAATATATATTGATATTTATAATAAAATGTTATTGTTACACGTACGAGATGAATTGTCAAACACAGAGTACGTTTATCCGAATCTAATTAGCAATAGAGTTTTTTTATGACGCTGTATGCGACACACTTTATTTTAAAATAACGCTTTTTATAATAATTATGCAGGAAAGTGTTGCATCGGTGAAGACCCGAACAACTTATTTTGAGGTTCCCACAGTTCTATTCATAGATCAAAATATATACAGCATAACCCAGGGTGCACGACCCAAATGAAGGCCTACAACAGCACAGCACACGTTATAGAGTGTGTATATATATATTCTATAATATATATATAATTTTATATAAGATTATTAGTAAATACAAAACGAGGAAACGTTGCAAATGCAAGATTGGAAGTACATTAAAGATATATTGTCTAAAACGTATGTAAAATATATATCCTATTTATACATTATTAATACTTGCCGAATGTGCAGTAATTAATTATTCTCAGTGCAGTATAAAATTATAACGGTTGACGGCAACCTGCCATCAAAATTTGTACCACTTCTCCAAAAAAACAAAACAAAAATGAAATACAAAATAACTATAACGAAAACTTCAATTTATGGAATTCTTAGAATTACATCGTTAACTGTTCATAAAAATAACGATATATATCACGAATTAAGAAATACGGGTACAGGCTTTGTACACAACAGAAAGTGCACAAAATTGGAAAGGGGATGTACAGTGTATTACGAGGCACGTTACACCACCACACAATAGTAATAATATTTGTATTACAATTTCCTAACAAAAGTATATAAATATGTTATCTTCGTGAAATGTAACTCCTGTTTAAATTATACGATTATACGATACGAATTCTATAATTTAATATAACGTAATCAAATTTTAGGACTCGTGAGCAAATGATGATTTAAGGAAAAAAAAAAGAAAAAAGGAAAACGAAAAAATCACAATTGTTTAATCGGTTTTCTTATCACCGCTCGATTGCACGAGTTTCGCGTGTTCCTCATTCAAACGATCGTACTCTTTTGTGACTGACTCTGCCTGCGACTTTATCGCCTCTTTATCCTTCTTCTCTTTAGTCAAATTGCTCTCGAGCTCCTGATTCTTGACTTGTAACTCCTTGATTTGATTTTTCAGTTCCGAGACAGCTTTATCGTGCGCCTCGTTGGAGTCGTTCTGCGCACTTTCCCCGGTCGTTCTCTGGGATAACAGGCTCCTGGCTGTGGTTGTCGCGGACTGAGCCTGTCGCATGGCCGCCTCATTTTGCGCGAGCAGGGAAGCTTGGGTGGATATCAGGATGACGAGACGGCGTATCACCAAGCTCAGAAACAGCGCAAAGCCGGATATGTAGAAATTCCTCTGGGCGCGGAACAATCTCATGTTTTCTAGAAGACGTACATAAATATAGATTCATTATATAGTAACAATCATAAAAAATGTTAGAACAACAATAATCCGTGCCGTATTTATCGAGTCAAATTGATATGGAAAAAAAAACCACAAAAAATATTATATAACCTACCTTGCATTTCAAGGTTCAACTGATGATGATGGTCGGCGTGATCCATGCTTCCAGAGTACTTCCGCATCTCCCGTATGGCGTCCAGCAAAAAGAGAACCAGGACGCCCAGTAAAACCACAAAGTAAATGGAAGCCTGATTATTTATACTTTGCAAGAAGCGAGATTTGAAGAGCTTTTGCCATCTCGTAGGCGAGGCCACTGGCAATACCAGGAGGAGGACGAGAAAGACCTCGATGTAGAGGAAACCGGCGATGAGCGTCCACTGTAGACTCATGTTTGACTCTTATTCTACGCCTGTGTACAGGTACCTAAAAAAAATAAAAAATGATGAAACACAGGTATGATTGTTACATCTCGAGACCTTGGAAATCAAGTGCTCGTCAAAATTCCTTGTTATCAGCTGAATCTCCCTTCTTTTTTACAAAGTGCAGAGCACAGCTCTCCTCCCTACCTCTATCTTCCTAGCGTCCGCGAAATAACTACGCGACAGGATATGCTAATTACATCAGTGAAAAACAACTTAATTCGCTGCGACGCAATTATCCTTCCCGAGGAGAGCGCGTGCGACAGGAATAGACAAGGATGACACGCGACTTTGAATCGGATCGGTCGAGGCGCAACGTCACTCCGTGAATACACACGATACGAGGATTACGTGGAAATTTCCCGTCGGTCGGTCCTCGAAGCTTCGACTGTCACGTTTCGCGCGCGTGGTGGACGATTCGCTACGCGAGGCGAATAGAGCCACGTTGCCGTTGCGGAGGAAACGAATCGCAACAAAACCGCGACGACGGAATCCGTTCTCCGGCAGTCTTCTTCTTCTCGAAATAACACAGGTGCGAAGATATATTTTCAACAAATGTTCGGCAACGATTTCTACGCTGGTCTCGTTCGCCCGGACGACCGGCGACCAAATATCACAGTCTCAAATCGTCAGTCGCTGCTAATAAAGAATTCGCCAGGATTCTTACGTGCTTCCCGTGTGAGGACGAGTGACGACGGCGAGAGGAATGGGACACGTCGTCGGCCCGCGGCGGCTCTTCTGCGACGTCCCGAGATGCACGAGTGGGCTCAAAGTACGAATCCGAGCGCGAGCAACGGAGCAACGTCGTCGGTGATTTTATAAATAAACCGTACACCGCGTGACGTCACCCTAGCTCCTGGCAATTGGCAAAATACATGGTTCTCTCTTTCTCTCTCGTTTCTCTTTTTCTTCCTCTTTCTCTCTCTTTCTCCCTGTCACGTTTTGTACAATGGCAGTCATATATGGCAGTCGCGTGGATTGATGCAGCTCTCGCACCGCAATTCGCGTTGCACGTGACGAGCGGCGACCAATCATCTGCCCCTACGTTATTAATCGCCCCGAAGAAGCAGAAGCCGATTGGTCGCTGCGCTGAGTAGAGAGTTATTCCCTAGGGCGACTTGGACCGATCACTGATTAATTAATCGGCGATTAATTCACCCGGTAGAATTGCTACAATTCGATATACTCTAACCTAATCTTTTTTTTTTATATTGAACAATGAGAAATTAATAATTCTATTTATATTAAATGATACATATTTCTACCAATGCAGATTAACTTTAATCTCGGTTTAACATTATCTTTTATCTTTTTCTATTCTTCTGTTCATTATTCTATCAATGTAGATCAACTTTAATCTCGATTCAACTTACTTTTATCTTCTTTTAGTTTCAAAAGAATCAGAGAGAAGAGCTGTAGATTGGAGATTCCTTGGCAGAGATACTAAATGTTGATTTGAACATTTTTTTGAAAAGCGCGCCGCGGTCAATTTAAAAATGGCGAACGGTGTCCGAACCGGGTCCAAAAACTCGAGGGACTCTAGGGCGATCGGACGCGGGACGAACCCGCCATTTTCCCAGAGCGAAGAGTCTCTAGAGAAACACCGCTCTTCGTCACGTTTACTTTTACTCCCTGTCATGGCTCCAGTGTTTACATGCGGAACGTCAGATCCAGTCAGATCGATACCGCGTTCACACGCACGAGTAGGTCCGACCGACGGGCTTCCGACGGTGCGTGAAAGTGCTCGCACACGTGTCTGATCAACAGACGTGCCACGGTGCGATTAATAGACGTGCCGTTGACGGGGGAAAAAAAGAGGAGAAGGAGAGACCGAGCGAGAGGCGGGAGAAGGAGGCGACGACGCCGGCAAGGCGATGGTCCGCTCGTAGCTCCCGTACCGACGACGCGCGAGTCGAGTGTTCGGAGTAGCAGAGAGAATACCAGCCGTCTCGAGGATAGATTCCCGCGCGCAGCTGGGTCTATGGGACACAACGTCGCCAGCCGGGAGATGATACGCACGAGGGAGGAGAGACTGAGCTTCGACGAGGATCAGCACGCGATCATGAACAACATGGTAGACGCGCGGGCCTGTTACAAGCCCAGCGGCAAAGTGAGTTTTAAGTCGAGTTTAAACGCGAAGCGTTAGATGGAAACGACCGTCCGGAGTGACTTCGGGCAATTCCCAATTGATCTGAATTATCTCCGACAACATTGCCGACTACTTCATTGTCGCTGATCTTTAAATCCGTCGGATAACAAAAAACAAACAATTCTATCCGCGTGATAATAAAATAACATAAGGTTTGTTTCTTTTTAGAAACTCGAACTTTTTGCACCGTTTTTCTAAATGGAGAAAAAAAAGATGAAAGTTGAACGCGCAAGAAACTCAGCTAGAAGGAACAGATCTGGATAGAATTATTAATTCCCTGTTGTTGGCATTTCGATTACTTGATGAGTTAATTGGGATTTGGTTGAAGTCGCCCGTGCAATTTTTGTAAGGAAAACGTTTTTATCATAGATCTGTGCATGCGACTCCCCGTAATTTGCCGTATAAATTCTTCGTATGGCTTTGCGATAGTAGAAACGACAATCCCTCGGTTCGATCTGGCTGCCGTATGAATTTCGTGGTGTACAGAGGAATGATTTTGAATCGATGTGGCGATAGAATCTTATATTTTAGGCGTTCGACCTGTTTCGTAGCATTGTTGTTATTATTTGTCGTGTGTGCATGTGACGCAGCTGGTTTTCGATTTCTTCAGGGCATGCAGGACGCGTTCCCACACGGTAAGAAGTGCCGAAAAATCAGTGGCGAGCATCCGTTATTTTTTTTATCGCGTCACTTTTACGTTTAGATGCGCGAAGATGCACCTAAGAGCGATGGATAAACGTTCAGGTTCGTAATACTCGTATACGATGATTTATTCATCGATACTTTTTCACTGAAACTATGATGAATCTTTTTTTACCTAAACGGACAAACTTATTTAAATGAATCCCGAATTATGTTCCGAGCGCTTTAAATAATTGATGTATATTAAATTCGCAGCGCAGCCCTTGTCAATACATTCAAGAAATTATCGTATTTCCATTCCTCTTCTACACCTTCCCTGGTGAGTCACCAATCCATAGCTGCGCAAATGAAGTAGAAGGCAGAAATGAGACGCTCGGAATCCACTTGACGATTTGTGTTGCTAAATGGAGCATTCGCAAAAGTATCAAATTCCCAAACATACTTCAATATTGACACTGGCCGGAATCACGTTGCCACAGACGCCGAACCATGCGCGAGGCACTGCGTGACACTACAACAAGCAACGGGCATCGAGTTCTGCGAGCACTGAGCCACTACCGGCACTAGATAGTCACTCGCCTTTGTGCAGTAGCAGCGGAACGGTCGGCGTGGCCGAGCGTTCGTTCGATAGCGCTCGGCTCTTGCACCTTATATCTCTTGACAGTTATTCTTTTCTGTGCGACACGAGCGCGTGTCGGTCGATCTCGTAATCGTCTCGTTGTTCGACCAAAAGGAAGGTGAAGAAACGTTGCTCGCATGGCGAATCCGTGTGTACGTATCGCAATTTAAACGGCAGACAGTCCTGCGTCCGCCGAAAGGGCCGGAATGTGTCACGTATCCGTATGTAACTCAAACTCCCGATCTTCTTCGACCGCTCGGTTTCGTAATCTCCCCTCCCCGTAAAGATGATTGATGCGACGGACGTTGAGTCTCATAATCGAGTTGAAAGAGGACGAAGACTTTCCGAGGGCCGAGCAGAAGCTCGACGACACGCTAATAGCAAAATCCGGCGATACCGGTCGAAAAGAGGCGACGTTTTAGTATAACGTTTCAACTCGAAGCTGTATGATGTAAAAGCTCACACGGCCTAGATTACCTAGCGCGCGTGACATAAGCCATCAAAGAAACTTCTGTCTTCATGGCCCGCGCCACCGAGATAAGTTATCAAACTACGATCGCGTCGTTACGAGCGAAATGTCAATAACTGGATATTTTAATCATTTCATAACTCGCAGGCTTTAAGTTGACGGTTAATCGGTGGTTTCGCGATCGAGGGTTTCCTCGTTGAATCTTTCTCGCCGATAGAAAACTATTACGATCGTTCGGAGCCTTCCAGAATTGAGAGGGGAAAGCGGTTGTTACACTCAGAAAAGAGAAGATCTCGTTAATAGGATCATCGCTGTCTGTAACGACGCGATCGTCGCGATAAACTCGGCCCGAGTCTAATTACGTGAATTGATCCCCACCATTCCCTCGCCCCGAGTTTACTTTAAGTTACGCGCTACGCGGAAACTGCGACGGCCGCGCTTTGACGCGCCGCGCGAGCTTACTCTTGTGTGATTTTATGAGTTGCTAATTAGACGCGTGTCTCATTTTCCTTTGTTTCTTCTAGTAAGCGCGGCGTGAGAGAGCGGCTCGTGTAGTTGTGGTTGCAATATTATCCCACGTCAGTGTTTCTTTCTCTCTTTTTCTCGTTTCTCTTCCCTCTCTTCTTCTCCTCCTGTCTCTCTCTTTCTCTCTCTCTTCGTTTCTCCAACCACCTGCACATGCATGGGTCCCGGCTTGTCGATTACCGCGTCTCCGTTGTGCACTGGCGACGATCGTCTCACCGCGCACGTGTACTCGTCGAGCACCGGCTGTCCCGGACACCAGATCCCGATTAACGTCAGACATGACCAACACTAGACAGGTGAGTACCAATCTCCTCCTCTCCGTAGAGCTCCGTACGCCGAAATCAAAATCGGAAAGGAAACGCGCATCGTTTCTGGCGAGCTGGAACGTGTAGAGCTTGTAATTTTGTATTGAGAGATCGTTTTGGATTATTACATGTTTAAAGTGGACCTTCTTGTAGACCCTGAGCGAGGGGGAGAGTTTCCGGTTTGACCTGCATCCCAGTTAATTAAAAGAACGAGTCCCAAACTTCTTCAAGTTTACGCTTGTGCACGTAAAGCGAATTGTTTAGTTTTTAAAGCGTTTTTAAAGTTTTTAAAGTCTGTAAAAGGCGTTCGGAATCTCATTAAAGTCGATACCTCTTTCGTTTGAAATTTAAATGTCAAAATTTCATGTACGTTCTTTCCTTCGTAAACAGTTCGTGCATAGAATTGAGGATGTAAAATATTGTATCTCTATTAATATTGCTTCCGTAGCAACGAGTAAGCCACAACGTTATTACATAATGTACCGGTTATTGATTTTGATTACGATACCTTGCACACATTTTACACACAGGGTGTCCCCGATCTACCGAGCCGTCTTTTATCACGTTTGCTTTGATCAGTTTTGATTTAATCTTTTCTCTACAACGGTAGTTTTTCAAATTAACAAGTAACAAAAAAAATGGACTTTAATTAACGTTATGTAATATTTAATTAACAATTGAACACAAAGTTATAAGTCGCAGTTATAAATTAAAGTTATAAATCGGTAGTTTTCGAGTTATAAAGCAAATATCAATTTTCTCTTTCTCGGGGAGCTAAATGCGGATCCTTTATTTAACTTGAAGTGAATTTTAATCTTCAATTCCAGATTGGCGTCGAAGGGAATTCGCAGATGAAAGACGGGCTTGAATAGATTCGGGAGACCGCCCGCGCAGAGAATTTCGGAGTTTCGATCCTTTCGCCGCGATTCTTACGCAGTTCTCGCAATCCGCTCGATTATCTTCTTTTTTTATGGGGAAAAGTCGCATAATTCGATCTATCTCACCGCGCTACACTGCGCGCGCCAGTAAAGAATACGTCGATTCACACGAATTCGAGAGAGAGATTTCACATTCGCGCCGTCAATTAGCCACAACCGCGTGTGACTCATTGCGTGCGCGTCTGCAACGTGGCAGCTTCGAGAAGAAAGAAAAACGTAGTTAACAAAATTAAAAAATCTTCGTGTAAAAGAGAAAAGAAGCCTTTTTCGAGTGTTCCGCTTTTAGTTTCGAAGGCGCGCGCTTCGCAAATGCAAAATAACGGAACGAGGGATACCGCAATCATTGTACCATCGTGTGTAATGTTTTGCTCGCCGGCGCGATTTAATTATCGTGATTCCGCGCGAGGAGCATAAGCGCATATGGGAAAACGTTGTAGACGTAACTACACGTTTTGTGCAAAAGCGCGCTCCATCGTTATGTTTTATACCTCATCGCGCATCGTGCATTCGTTCCGCGTCGATTCCTCCGGTCGCTCTATCCTCAGAAGCGCCCGGCTGAAAACTCCGCAATAATTGTCAGCCGATAGCGAAATGTCTGTATTTCCGTTCGTGACGCCGGCAACTTTCTTTTTCACGGTTTCTGAGTAAGAGAGAGTCCTCCCCGAAGATATCGTACACATGAATGGTATATTTTTCTTTAATTTAATTTTCCTTTTTTTTTCCTCTCCCTCGAAATCGTCGCAAATGCGTATACATTATGTCAGTGCGATGTCCTCCGTTTCCTTTTTTTTCCCCCGACATGACCTCTTGAGATTGCAATAATATTCCGACGAGATATCCTGCAACCGGAACGTATATATCGAAGCAGAATTGAAAAGAGACGGGGTTGAGTGATAAAATTGTTGTTAATGATATTTACAGTCGTGGTTCCGCGGCGTTCGGAGCAGCAAGTTTCGGCACGTTTACGGGGTGCCAGCCAAGAGGGAGAAATGCTACGACAACATCAAGATCACGAAGAACGCCCACGATTCGCAATTCTGCGCCGTGAATCCGAAGTTCCTGGCCGTCGTGACGGAGGTTGCGGGTGGCGGAGCGTTCCTCGTGTTATCGTTGGATCGTGTGAGTTATCTGCGTCTTATCGATTTATCGATTCCCTTCCTGTGCAAAGAATAATATTAGCTAACGTGACGCTCGGGCAATCCGAGAAATAAATTCAATCCTTTCTCGCGAACGTTTCAATCGTGTCACATAGTATTCTAAATACGATTAATTATAGACTTTCATGTAACATATTGTATTAGTTATTTATGTATATTATTATTAATATTATTTTCCCAATTATTACAGACCGGTCGCCTCGACTTCAACGCCAGCCGAGTAACTGGACATACCGGTCCCGTTTTGGACATCAAGTGGAATCCGTTCAACGACAACATCATCGCGTCCTGTTCCGATGATTGCACTGTAAGAAACGTACTTTGCATTTAATATCGGATGGAGAGCATCTCCACGTCTTATACATCTTCAAAGCCTGTAGATTTCTGTAAACACCGAGTATAAAATGAGAGATTCAAAATTTATGCCAATTACCATATTTAATCGAGAGGTAAACGGGATCACGAAGATTTGGATCTTTGTATCTAGATAAAACTGTGGCACATACCCGATGGCGGATTGTCGAGGAACCTGACCGAGTGGCTGGTGGAGTTGCAAGGGCACAAACGACGCGTCGCTTATATCGAATGGCATCCGGTAGCGGAGAATGTGCTCTTCAGCGCCGGCTTTGATCATCTCGTCATTGTGTGGGACGTGAATAGATGCGAGGCGGTGAGCGTCATCGACAGGCATCCCGATGTGATTTACAGCATGTCCCTAAACCGCGACGGCAGCTTATTGGCGACCACTTGCAAGGATAAGAAATTGCGCGTTTTCGAGCCGAGGTCCGGTATCGTAGTTTCGGTAAGGATCGTTCAAATTTACGATTGTAAATATATTTATTTAACTTTATAAATCCCGAGTGTCATTTTTAATAACCACGAATCTAGAAAATATTTGTGTCTCTAAAAATTATATGTTTCTGTTAAATTTTAACAAATCTAAACTTTAATTTTAACAGGAAGGGGTATGTCACGCCGGCACGAAAGCGAGCAAGGTGGTATTCCTTGGCAGTTCCGGACGTCTTTTGACTACTGGATTTAGCAGACATTCGGACCGACAATACGCGATATGGAGTCAGCATGACCTAAATGTCCCTTTGACATGCGAGACGATAGATTCGTCGAGCGGAGTGGTTTTTCCATTTTACGATAACGATACCAATATGGTGTTCTTAGCCGGGAAGGTAAGAATGTACGACGTGCGTAATATGAACTGTTTAAAACTCGCTGTGTCATTGCTTTCTGCAGGGCGACGGTAACATTCGGTATTACGAAGTGGTTAACGAAGCACCCTGGCTGCATTATCTCAGTCAATTTATATCTGGAAATCCTCAGAGAGGATTGGGAGTGATGCCGAAGAGGGGCATTAGTACCTCTTTGTGTGAAGTATTCAGATTTTACAAGTTACACGCGACTCGTGGAATGTGCGAGCCAATCTCGATGATAGTGCCACGAAAGGCAAGTTTACGTGTACTTAATATTTTATCTTCTTCACAAAATTTTCTCTCAAATTGTATATTAAAGAAAACTATATTATACGTTTCAGAGTGATCAATTCCAAGAAGATTTGTACCCCGATACAATTGGAACGTGTCCCGCGTTGTCGGCTAGAGACTGGATCAGCGGCATGAACAGCCCGCCAATCTTGATCTCTCTCAAAACAGGTCCTACATTTTTGTATTATAATTTTACACTCTAATTGTACATCGCGAATATTGGTATCGCGCGATCTGTCCCAAACATTGTTTAGATTTTATTCAAGCGAGTTATTCTTTGCTTTATTTGTTCTTATATTTACCATTAATACGATAGTAGTTTCTATCGAGTCATATTAATGGATATCATGCTATTTATTATTAGGTGGGAGCATCTCTACGCATAAGCCACGAGTATACAAGCCACCGCAATTGCCTGCGACCACCGATCTAAATAACAAGAAGAAATTTGCGTTCTTGTCTACGGAAACGATACCGGATTACAGACCGGTGGAATTGCACGATATGTCGGAAAAGAGTCAAAAGACATCCAGCAATCAAAGCACAAAATTTCAGCAACTTCAGCAGAAATTTGGAAATGTTGCTATACAGGTACGAGCGTAATATACGTATATTATATCGTTGATTTTTTTATATACTTTATATTTCATATATTTTTTTTTTTCTATTAGAAGAATATTATATCGTCTTCGCTTAATGACAATAAAGTTATGGAGACTGTGGACGTTCCAAACAATGAAGCGGAACTTCGTTTGGCATTTGCTCGTCAAACCGACGAATTGAGACTGGTGCGACGGCAGCTCGCTAATAGTCAGCTGCGCGTTAAAGAATTAGAGGACCAAATACGAAAATTGCAGCGTCAATAAAATTTACAAGCTCGCTTCAACATCGCTTTTGAATAAGACTCTTGCAGCTTTACTCTGCTATACGTGATTCAATCAATACTTAAAGTTTGATTAGAGTATTTACGCACCGCTAATAATGATAAAGAGCCTAAGCTTACAAGAACTTTGTACTAACACGCTTAGGAGTCTAGCTTCGTCATATATTCATACACAAAGAAATATTCGCACAGAAAAATTTTTACGAACTTTTTTTGGGATATCTACAATTTTTATGTAGGACAAAATTGTCGCGTTGATCACGAGGGAACAGAAAAAGTAGGCTGCATTTGTTACATGAAAATTGTACCTGTTCACGCACACATTTAGATGCGTAAGTCGAATATTAAGAAGTTAAGAGAAGCACAATACCTTTAGACAAATGGCAGCGTAAAGGTAATTCATGATGTGTTATCAGTTGAATAATGTATTTTACTTTTTTGAAAACGTTAGGCGGATATTATGTTAGTACTAGTCTGTTAATTGTTTATTTTTTTCTATTAATGTTCGCAACTCGCTTATTAGTTACTTGACACTTAACTGATATATTATTTAATATATTGCTCCATTATTAAAGATACAGATCTTTTGAAAGACAGTATTTCTTTGCATATTATCATGTAGATTATTGTTTCTATTTGTATTACAAATTTATCTCTGCAACGCGTAAAATGAATTTTGTTGCCGATTTATTATATGCTCTAAAAGTCGATATGTCGTATATGTACGAGTGGACTAGCGTATTCATATATTGAGCATTTTGCTATCGCATATATTTTTCACTGCCATCCACTGCCACTCCGTGATGTTGATGGCAATAAGATCTCTAAATCTACGAATGCAGTGATAATACCTAATAAATGTCGTGATTAGTCAAAAGAAAATTAGCATAAAATTTCTTTTTATACGATAAATGCACAGTGTAATGTACGTGCGACTAACGAGATCGTTGAACAATGTACAATCGATGATGTGACAGTAAATGGACCTTATATTTTTAAGAAACGTTTAACGCGGTTCAATGTCGATTTAATTCACCTGAGCTAACTTAAAGGGAATACGATAGCAAATGTATTAGGACACTTATTTTTAGCATTAGCCTCGTAGCTCTCGTAGTTTCTGAGAATCATACAGAATTATATTTCTGCTTTAATAACAATAATCAAGTCGTATAATGATTTATAGTATATACATATACGTTTATATGCGTATTTTTCATACAACTGTGCAATTGTATACCGTGGTATAAATATAGTACCTGGATGCTACATCTCACATATCGCCTGTGAGTATGAAATTTCATTGTCCACAAAATGTAATAAGGATAAAACACTGATACAGCAACATGTGACGTAGCATTCCCTAGTCTTTCTTCACTAGTTCTTTACTTTGTAATCGTCATTAGCTTTAATTACCCGTAAATGAGGTATTTCATTGAGACCCTCTTTTAGATGTACTAACTTCTTCGAGAGCATGAAGTTACATATGCTGTATTAGGCATTTTATAGGCAGTAAAATATTGCAAGATAGTTTGTAGCTATATTTTCGATATTCATATTGGAAGCAATTTCTATGACATTTGTAAGATGATTCGTTTTCGTGATAGACGTAATGTAACGAAATTTATAAATTTCGCTACGAATTATAAATTTACTCCTGATGTAGTATCGTGACGCAATATGCCTGTATCGTGATTTATATATGTAATATTTATACATGTCAATTAAATATATTATTGAGACCCAATCCAATAATTTCTTGTGCTAAATAGAAAAATACCAAAGAGCGTCATCATATAACACATTACGGGCCAATTTATTGCGTATGCCTGTCCGAGAGATTTATGAACAAGGAAGTATGATACATGGCAAGCGGGAATCTCATAATAAAACGCACAGTAATCAATTTAATCCTATGTATTATGTCAGTACATAGCAAAGATAAAAAAAAGTGCAGTATACATATATATCTCTTTGATAAATTATATAAGTGTATCTTAATTATACAATTGCTCTTTTAGAATTTTCTATCTCTGAGTCGAGTGGACGGACATATTTCACTTCAGTTCATATTGTTTTGTTAGTCTATATATCATTAAATATATGAAATATACAAAAATATTAAATATATAATAAAATATACAAAAATACTATTGTCCTAAAAATAATGAGACACATTACGTCCTAATTAAGGTAATAAAAATATGTTAAAAAGTATATAGAAAAAGAGAGCCTTAAAACAGTAATGCTCTTTGAAATCTGCTTTGATACGATTACACGTAAAAATATTGTTAAAATATTTCTACATTTCTATACGAATATAATTTCAATTTTAAAAAACAAATGAATGAATATCAAGATAAAAAATAATTTAAATATTTCAACTGATAGAGACACACATAAAACAATCCCATTATGGGATAAAGTTGCAAAAAAAGTTTGGATGAGATTAATCGTTACGTTCTCATATTGATAAAAAAAGTCTCACATTTATAAATGCTACACCCCGTGATGATAAAATATTATTGGCAGTAGTCAGAAATTGATTATAATTTGATTTGATATACGCGGTTTAAAAATATTTATAAAAAAGCGCAAGAGATTCATCGACAATAAATTTTTGTCAGGCTCTTATCTAATCGTCAAGCTCTCAGAGAAGCTTCTACCTGTGAAACAGTTTTTTCCAGACTACCACTAAACTCGCTGGCATAATCCATGTATACATCGCGTTCGGCACGAAGGATAATGCTGAGTTACATCCGTCTTCGGAACACGTAAACACACAAGTGCGATAGGTCAGCTTGTCACCCGGCTGTTTCACGTAGTCGCAATAGTTTCCCATGTGCACGGACGAGCAAAATCGCTTTGTACCAATGCCACCTGTTTCCAGAAGTATAACGTTAATTGTAGAATACTCTAAGCGATACTACTAGAAAAACTTATTGAAATATGTAATATCAGAGAAACGATTGCTCTATCTAGAAGCTTGTTTATTCGACCATGTTGATTTGTATTTGAAAGTTAATTTTGAGAACGAATGAGTGAGCGGACTTTAAATGTGCAAACACATATCTAATCGAGAATTGGAAAAAGCGTGGTACCCATGTAACATGCAGGATGACGAAGAGGTATATATTTTTTATAAATATTTTGTGAAAAATAATTAACATACATTTTTAAAATATTGATTTTCTTCAACAAAACGATTTTTTTCCTAAATTGTTTCAAAGGCCGAAAATATAACATATGAGTAAAAGGAAACCAATTAATGTCAAAACGATCACTTTTCAGAACAGCAAAAAAGTATATTCCATCTTTCGTTTCTCCTAATAAACGTTTCACAATAAATTTAAGAGTTTACGACTGATATAAACACCGAGTATTGAGAAGAATCAATATTTGAAAGTGTTACTTGAGTTCGTATCTCCGATATGAATTTCATAAAGCTCTGTACACTTTAATCCCAGAAAATTTCTTAAATTCTATTAAAATAATTACAGGATTAATCCTTCTCCGTTTTCGACAAGCGATCGTTTCCACGTAAAAATGACTCGGAAGGGAACACTCATGCACACACTCGACGATAAAAACACAATTTTTGATATAAAAACCTCCGTAACGGCCGATTGATTTGATGCAATAACGCGCCCCGTACACGTGACTACAATTTCTCGGCACCAAGAAATTTTCAACCAATTCGCTATCCATGCATTTCCATTCATCCGCCGACGTGCACTGATAGCAATCCAAGGCCGTAGCTTAATTGAGAAAGCAACAATTAAATTTCTAATCGAAACTTTATGACGATATTGATGTTACGCAAGTTTCCCAATGATAGATCGTAAAACAATAATTATGAGGTAACACTTATAGATGTACGTCCGTAAAAATGATGACCTACTGCAACGATATAAAAACAGAATTTTTGTTAGTAGATGATTTTTTCGTTACATGAAGGATCATTGGAACGCAATTTATTCCATTCTTGTAAAATCATTGCATCTTGTATTATCATTACAATGATTATCATTCCGTAATAATTATTTTTGTAAAATAGAATAATTCTTGTAAAATACATAAAAAAATCATTGAAATAATCATACATGTGATTAAAAAATTACTTATAATAATTCAGTGTGCTAGTGAATGCGTTCCAACGTTTCAAATGTATAAAAATATGTTCCAGTATGTTGAAAAGATCTGGAAAGAATTCGATTGTTTAAATGCAGGGTCGCCGGCATGCTCGATTGATCTACGTGTAGGATTATTAGGAGTATGATTGTTAAAAGAGTTAATCAGCCTTCCCCCGCGCCGCCACTGTGTTAGTCTCCCAAGCAAAGGCTGTATGGAATTGTCTTCGTTGTTGTTTACCCTCGAAACGGCCTATGTGCTTGACACAATACTGCGCTCCGTAAACATCGTCGCACGACGTAGGCTGAAGATCCACGTCGCTCGTCAGGAATTCGTTGCACTGAAATGGGTACTCGGTGCTGGTGCTGTTACACTGGTAGCACCGTATGCCGTATCCTGGATAAGAAATATCGCTCTGTTAAACCACCGAGAAGAGGTAGACGAGATCGTCCTGCGCGATCTTGTTGCTCAGTCGTGCGTCAAGTGGAAAACAACAATTACGGAAAACAATACAGACGCTATACTCATTTGACGATATATAACGCAAACTTTAACAGAGCGAGGATATCGTTAATCCTCCAACTTTGCCAAGCACGAAGCTTCGCAAAAACAATTTCACTTATTCTACAGGTGTTGTATTTTGATTCTTCAAGTGTTCCGTGACGCATCGCGCGTCACAGAGAAAATGCTGGATTTCCGTCCTGAAATCTGAAAGTGAATTACAGATTGTTCGAAGCGCAGGACTCGAGGTCTCTTTCTCTCCGAGGAAGAGAAGCGCGAGCCGCGGCGCAGACGTCGGGAGGCCGCGTTCCTCGTAGCCGCGCCTAAAACGAGACAGCCCCGCCCAAGGCGCGTCGTCGTCGCGCGTTAACCTCACCTGTCTCCACCAGCATCGAGAGCACCGCCAGAAACGTGCACGCCGCGACGCAGCGACTCGCGACAGCCATGTTCCGCGTGATTGCGGCGGTCTCGCGCGGTCTCCGGATCACCCTCCGTAATTCCGTTCGTCGACCCGACGACGACGATCCCCCGTCGAGCACGAAAGCTGGATGTGACGTAATAATCGCGCACACCGTTTCCCGTTTCGACGCCTTCGACTTCGGTTTCCCGCGAACTTGGACTCGGGCCTTTCGAGATTCTCCACCAACGTGAAACTCGCCGTGGACAACAACGTGAAGGTACGCGAAGTCGCGTACGCGCACCCTGAACCTGGCCGCGAGGCAAAACTCCGTGAAGCCGTGCGTTTCAAACGTGCGCTCGCCGAAGAATCGCGTTCCGAATTCCGAGAGTTGCCCGGCCTGCTCCGCCCGTCGGAGAAAATCACGCATGCGCGTTGCGTTTGTTTTCCTCGGGATGATGAGACGGGCGACGATTAAAATGACGAGACAATTAGAATTTTAGAATTTTCAAGCTTCAACATTTAGCGAATGAAATAATGACGCACGAAGTTGTTTGAAGAGTCGCAATGATGATCTCCCTAGAACTTCTCCTTCGTGAAATTCCCCTTCTTCCCTTTTCATTTAAACAGCATATAGCTTGCCGTATAATTGAAGTTTATGTAAATTAATTGAAGTTTATAAATTAAAAATGTATTTATGAGGGAAGTTCTAATTTATACGTTGGTATATATATGTTATCATTTATTTCGCCAACAAATTTTCGCACGTAAATAACATAACAGCTTCTACTTTTATATGTGCGAACCATCACGAGATGGCAAATAGAGAGAAAAACATTTATATATTCATATAACACAATACTAATCTAATATACAGGACGTTTATCTCGCTATGCGATTATCTCCGAAACTATTGTTCAGAAGAAAACGTAAGTTTAAACAAAGATATATCTCTATTAAAAAAAAAAAAAAGATTGCTAGATTTATAGAAAGAGATCTCGTTTAGATCATTATTATAGTTTTACCGACGGTAGAACGTAGTAACTTTAACTAAAAATATAATATTTTTTAGACGAGCGCTAGTTTCCAAGATAATTAAATACACGTTAATTGCAAAGATTAAAGTGAAGTTCTACGTAAATAATAAATATCGGTGTATTTGAAAAACGGTATATATACGCTTAATATGTAATAATATATACATAGTAACGTGATATATATATATATATATATATATATATATATATATATATATATATATATATATATACATTTCTTTATGACTTAGATTTCACCCTTCGAATGCGAAGAGGCAATATATCACTTTGTGAAAAATTAGAAACGGCGTATGAAACGATAGAAATACCCATGCGTCATGTTGCATCGCCAAATAACATAAATAACTTAACATTTCATTGCACATTATACGCAGGATGTATAAAATTTGCCACGTAAATACTTTTATTCGTTTTCGCCCGTCTTCTCGTTGATTATATCTCACTGGTCGTCCTATATATATTACAATATATGCAAAATATCTTTCGGTAAAGAGGAAATACAGGAAGTCAATGGCATTGATTGATTTTCTGTATTTTCTCTCGGGTTAATAATTCGTTCTTAGTGTCCTAGCTGAGCTCATTTAGGATTTTGCTTCGCGCTCTCCTCGAGCACGGAACTCTTAACAGCAGTCTTGTTAATTTTTTTCAGTTTGGAAGACTCGCTCGGCTTTCCTGCAGCGACCCTGGCTCTATCGTGCGCCCCTTGAACGTTCTGCTTGTCGCAGGCACGCGGCACCTTCGGGGATACCTTTGCGCCAGTCTCCTCCGCCGCACCGGACGATTCACCGACCTCGGGATGATGCTTGGACGTTCTCATAGACGAGATGAGTTTCAGTCTCTTCGCGCCGTGCCTCACCGCCGTCGTTTCCTCGGAGGAAACGCGCGTCTTCGTCGAACTGTTCGCCGCCTTTGGCTTCTTACTCGCGTTTGAACGCGGCTCCTCGAGGTTGTCGCCGCCGATCGCCGTCCCCGCGTCGACCTTGGATCTGTTCGATCGATAGCGATCGATCGTCTTCAGAAACGGCTTCGCCTCCACTTCGGACTTGATCGCGCAGATTATCGCGCTGTTCTCCACGTTGTTGGCACAATGGTTCTTCAAGGCGCGACGCGCGAGCGTCTGCCGGGGTTTCTTACCGCTCTTGATCCTCTTCACCGCCGTGTAAAAGGAGGCGCCGCGACGAAGGATGCACTTCTTCACCAGGTTGCCCTCGCTCCTTATCGCATTCCTCGCCCCCGTCACCGCGTCGTTTAATCTCGTTTCCAATTCCTTCAGGATGCCGCTGCTCCGCGCAACGTTATCGCCTGCTTCGTTATCCTGCGAATGAAAGGCACACAATTGTAGATTGTAGATTCGGAGATGCGTCTTACATATAGTACAGAAACAGCCACGTACCACGGTAACAAACATAAAGATAAAACACATGTGAGAGAGAGAGATTGATTTTATTTCGATTATCGTTGTTATTACGACCGCAATCGTTTGCACGGTTATTTATTACATATAACGATTATATTAATTATACAAATAAATGACTTACCCCCTCGCGGCTAAACACATCGAATATAATTGGGCACGTACCATACACTTTGAAAAAAGACGAAGCGCATCTACATGTATAAAAACTTCAGAGAAAATTATAAAGTGAGCAAAAGTGTAGCGAATTGCCTAAACACAACTAAAGCCACCTTGCCGATAATTTAAATGCATATTATCAGAAAGGATTAATCATAATTTATTAGAAAATCGATATTTAGCGAGTGAAAATATTCGGTTGACGCATGCTAGAGTGCTGTGTGAGGTACATGTGAAGCACAGGAGTCATCATCTACGTGTTTCGCTGGCGATCATAAAAACTTGCGGACGATAATCTTCGACGCGGAGTCGAGTCTCTTTTGCGTTCTACTGCACTTCATTGCCCATTTCGTTTGCTTGCAAACACGATGCACGATTCATGCCAAGCTGTTCGTCGGGATCGATTGGTATCGGGATATCAAATAAAAGTAAGATAAATAAATGATCGCTAAAAAACTGTAACATTTATTAATACAGCTGGATATGTGCAAGCTCGTGTGCGATACATTGTGAAGTTTCTATAAATGTATGCGTACGTAATACGAGCCGAACTTTGGGAGCGATTTGTTCAAAGTTTGTTTGCCGAGATCGAGATTCGTTATTTTAACTTCTTGAATATTATCTACTCATGAGACATTAACGTTGCACATATATTACATCTTTCATATATAATGACGTCCAACATTGATAAATTTATATGTTTACATTATCATTTGATATAGATATATTGATAATGGAATTATATGCCGGGAAACAACAGATATACTCCTGACAATTTATAATTTATGAAGTAAACTTTTATAGACTTCTATATATTGTTAAAATGAGTAACGTTTAAGTTTGAATTAACAAACTGCCATATCTCACTTCAACAATCCCATCGTCCAGAGATATAAAACGGTTTAACCACTTATATCTCTCCACGTCGTGCCCTTCGCTAAAGAAATAGATATAATTAATATACAAACATCTGTATAATATTAACGTTTTGTTTCACAACAATTCGCATCTTTTAAAGAGACACTGCGTAAATTAGATTATGTGATCGTAAGTGCACTTGCGTACATTGTTGGTGAAAAATATATGCATAAAAATTGATTATTTACAAACGATTATTAAATACAAATATCAAATACGACCATAGAAGCGTTAAGATTTACGATTAATGAACACTTTACTGAGTTAGCCACAATATAAAATGAGTCAATAATACAAGATATTTGCACCATATATCTTATTCGTCTCATCTTTCTTTATCAATTAATATTAAAATTGTCATTTAAAAAGAAATTAGCGTACGTGATATATTTTGTGTATAAATATTAAAAGCAAGTCATTTATATAATGAAAGTAAAAACGGTACATCATGTATATAATTCACAAATTATATACATATATAATTATATAAATACTAAATTTTATATTATCTTGTTCTGTGAAAGTAATATACAATTAAGAATATATAATTGAGAGTCTAATGTATAAATTTATCCAAAGAAGTATATGGAATATTATTGTCTTGTTTAAATATATCAAGTCACATATGGAAGACCCATTAAGAAAAATTATGTCAAAGAGAGTTTACATGTAGCTTTCTTATATATAATATTTCGTATATAACAACATAATAAATACTGTAATATCATTATTGTCATAAAGTATTTCAATTACATATTTTTATAATTTAAAAAAAAAAAAACTAAATCGTTTCGATATAAATTCCAAAATTTTAATATAATTTGAGACATAACTCGCCAAATTTGATTTGTAAACATACAAAATCTCTCTCCCACTTTCCTAGTTATGCACAAATGAATTTATGTTGGATTAGGCACTAATGGGTTGCAGTGTTAATGCTAAACTAATATATAAAATTAGTCGCTGAACATAATAAATGGATTATGATAATACACACTGGCTTATGTCAGCATTACAAATGTCACTCTCACTATTTACATCAAAATTTACCTTACGCACTGACTTGCTGGGCGGTGCAGAGATATTGCTCACGTATGTTAATTTCAAGTGAGATTTTACTCCCCTTAAAGAGCGATATTGGCTATTTGGCAATCGGCTGTTGGGATTGTTCCCAGTGAGATCGAGAATGGAAGGACCTAATGCTGCGCCAACCTATGTATTATCAATGATACATATAATAGAAGTTTTAGCGACATTGTGTTTCTTAAATGGAAGGCGAAAGCAAAATATATTTACCGCCTCAAACACTGCCGGCGTATATTTCGGTGGAACGAACATGTGATTCATAGTTTTATTCACCCCATCGCGAATTCTAGCGGGTATCATATTCACCAAACGGCCAGAGTTGTAATTACACTCTAGAGTATAGCTGCGTATTAGACCAGTCATCTTATACACTGCCACGCGTCCCGAGCCTTCTCTGGACATACCGTCTCGTTTGTCTCTGTAAAAACATACCAATACTGTATTTAACATCCCAATACAAAATTGGGATATATGTATAACTTCTGTGATGGCAGTAGACTTTACTTACATAATATACATATTTCGTTCCGCAAAATTGCACGACGTGAAATGAAAGTTTGGATTGTTGATAGACATCACTTTGGGTAGCAGCATGCATGCGATAGTATCTTCTGGGTCAGTAAAGTGATTTCCATACATGAAAACGCCTTTTTTCGAGGCATGGCCGTGAAGATCGATATACAGATATAACCCAGAATTATCTGAGGATTTTGATGTCTCGTCTACACCGACGGTCGTACCAGTTAGTTTGTCATTCGTTCCGAGTTCTGTAGCGGTATCATTTTTACCTTGTTTAGATAGATCCTCGCTTTTATCTATACACGACAAAAAGCAAATTATGGACTGGAAATTGCGAGATAAATTAATAAGGTTTTATTACTTATATAAAGTGAATATCAGTACCAATAGCTGCGCTGTCCAAATGCTCCAATGTCAACAAATGTTTTTTGTTAGTATCTAGAGCACACCTGTTCTTCTCATCTAATGACATAAATGTTACCTAAAAAAAAGTAATAGTATTAGAAGAATACTATCGCAGCGCTACACGTAACGTAAAATATATTATTCTTTAGAGCTCTTCGTAATTTCATTTACAATATAAACAAATGTTATTAAGGGAAATTCCGTAGGTATTTGTCATACTTGTTGCAACAGTCTTGTGGTTGTGTCACGTACAGCGTTTGCTATCGAAGCAGTCGAATTTATAATGCTTACATTGCTGTCCATAATTTCTAAATTTATATTCGATAGGTCAGTTAGTTCGCTCGGTAGTTGATAAGAATTGTGATAATATCTATAAGAAAAGCATGTGAAACTTGACTGTGCATAATATGTATATAACGAAGCGTCAAGGTAATTAGAAATACAAGTGCTTACTGTATTAAGTTTTTTGCGGCATATATCGTAGGATGATCTACTTCAGAAGGATTTAGATAAACTCTATTCAAATTTATTCCCTTAGTGTCCATTCGATAATGGCCTTTGGCAACACCATCTGGGTTGAGCATCGGTATCAATTTGAACACGTATAGGCGACGTAAATTTATAGCAATCTGATCTTCCCGACTTAATAAAAAATTGAGGAAACCATTTAGAACGAAGCTAGATGGTGTTTCACCTGGATGGACTCTGGCGCTAATAAAAATTACCTAAATACATAATATAATCGTGTATATAAATGGATTTCTTTCTTCAGATCTCAAAATTCATTTTTCGTTATAATATCGATACGATACCTTCTTGTCCCGAAATTTATAAGGCCTCTCCTCACTTTCCTCAGGGAACATATTATTCAGTCTATCTTCTCTCTCCGTTGATATGTTGTGATAGGAGCTTATTGTTAATACATCTAATCTACGATCCTCCAGTGATTTTATTGCACATTCTCTATGATAATAGATGTCATCCGCAGAAATTACACTCCTCTTTCCCATTCTCGCATCGATCCTTCTCAAATAATTTTGCAAATCTGTATACGAGAATGGATAGGTGAAGGCAAAGTAAGTAACGGCTTTTGAATTTTCTGGAGTGTAATAGAGGAACGATAAAGCGAAGTCGTTCCCTCTCTGGTCAAGCTGCAACGTTAAACAGTACGCTATATATCTGCCGGCACAAATTATCACATATAATCTCGCTACATTCTTAAAATAATGCATTTCTATAAACTATCCAAGCTGCAATTACAGTGTACGTTGGCTTTTCGCGAATCCGCTCCCAGTGCAGGTGTCCCGGCACAATCTTAAAGACCGGACACATCCCTTGGCTAAACATCTTGGCTTGCTTGTTCAGATTGACTACGTTAAATCTGACCGGGACACTCGGCCGACTAGACTTGACACCGAAATAAAACCAGGTTCTATTGTTGTTTTGGAATTGCGTGCCGTGACAATCGTGCTTCGTCCACAGGTTGAACTCGTAATCCAACGTGTCTTTGGAATTTGAGCTATTGGTCGGTTTGCCTTCAATCTCGTAAACATCTAAAAATAGTAAAACCCGGCATTGTGTATCGTTACATAAGGAGAACATTGGCGATCGTACAGCTCATTGCAAATGTATTTAGATTCCTTCAAGGTGAAAAACCAGTCAATTTGATTACATAAAAACAATCCTCCAGTTCAATGACACTTACATCAACACACGTACACAAACATTGAAAATCAATCTAGGTCTGTAAGATTGTCCCGGCATCAAGGGAAGGTGATTGGCGTTTACCTTTCTCAAAGGTCTCCGGGATCCTCACTGCTTCCACCTTGGCCAGATTAGCCGAGTCAAAGTTATTGAGAAACACGAAGCCACCGCAGGTAATGTTCTCGGCTGTGCTCGCCATGACGCGTCAGAGAGTTACGTCTACTGCAGAATCGTAGGACGCGCGGCAGACGACGAAGACGAATTGCCCGTTCATGTGGTGGTGGTGTGTTGCTGTACCGCCGCCTGTGGAGTGTGGAGGCGCAGAGCTGCCGGACAATCGCTGCGCTTCCTCAGGCACGATCGCGCCCGTTCGTCGGCGACGGCATCGCGCTCATTCCCGCTGAGCGAATCGGCTCGATCCGAGGATCCGACGACTCCTTCGAGCGATCATATGATCTCTATTTACGACGCGCATACATACGCACATACACACACACACGGGTGTTGCGCGCAAGAATCCGCAGCCCTCAATGCGGTAACGCAGCCGCGGTAGAAATGGTAGAAACGAGATCGTTCATCCCTTGGGCGACGTTGAACTGCGTTAACGTAGAACGTAATTTCCTCTTGTTCTTCAATGGATCATCGACCAGCGAGATTAACCTGTCACAAAGCACACAAGAGTGAATGAATAGTCTTGGCTGGTCAGGTGTGCGGCTGTAGGTCGCTGACCTAATTGTAAGGCGAGGCAACGACGCTCGTATACTGGCTTTATTACTCGTTATCGATTGTTTGGTTTTTACTTTTTGCATAGATTAATTCGATCGGCGAGTGAATCCGTGTTGGTCGGACGCGCAACAGTTGAAACGTTTGAACGGGAATCTCCCGTGCGTTCGTACGAGAGATTTTTATACGATATACGACACCTCACTGCATTCTAGGGTAATCGAGGCATTTTGATCTGTCACCTGCGAACGTCACCGGTACGATGATATCAGTATTTTGTTCCGGAGCGACGTCGCCCCCACGTCGACGGCCTACGTTTGTTTTGCGTCTCTCCCGAGAGTTGCCTGAAATTTCGAGAATGCAATTTAAATAAATCTGATTTCGTTCCTTTAATATATAATTTTATTGAATTTTCGAAAGTAAAGCAAAATATATTTGTTGTCGGTGTGACTTTACCAACTGTAATCGTTGAGTATACAGTTTTCTGAATTCTTGGAACTTTGAAAAATTTTAGATAGCACTCTCTGTTATGTTTTCTTATTAATTCTTCGATTTTTGTAAATTTTTATATTTTTGCATTGAAATTTTTTAAAATTAAAATTCCAGAAATTACGAGTCTTACAATTTTTATTAATGTAATATATAATATGAAAATAGATGTGGATAGGGATATTTACAAGCGTTTTGTATCATTAACGCACGTTTGATTAATTTATTGTATTTTGAAAAATTACATAATTTATACATTATTATTATATTATATATACATACGGATTTTTTGCTTATTAACAATTATATAAAATTTTCGACTTATATAGATATTAAATTGTCGTTATCAAAATATAATAAATATGTTAAACTGACATAATATATGATTTTGAAAATTAAAATATAAATTTACATTAAAACAAATGACCGACGCATGATAAACACGAGTGATTTTGCGTTTCTGTGGCAGCGCCATCTTGAAAGATTTCCACGAGGTTTTTTGCAGCGTTCTGTCGATAACTGCAGCGTGATACATTATCGATGGAGCTCCGTAATTTTCACGAACTATGGCGCGAGGTAAAAGTTTCAAAATGGACGCGCCTTGAAAGGGTACACTGTAAACATCGTCTAGAATGTATAAATAATTTATTTATACGGACGCAATCCGTCTGTAAAGATACCGCCGATACAGCGACAAGGTAACTCAAATCGTAACGTAAATCGAAGGGTTCCGAATATGACATAACGGTAAAGAGTATTACGACACATAGTATTGAATCATTTTATAGCAAGCGAGCTCAATATTCCTCCTCCTCCTCGTCGATAACGGCATTTTCCTGCACCTCACGATAGTCGAGCTCCAAAGCGGCCAGGTCCTCCCGGGCTTCCGAGAATTCGCCCTCCTCCATGCCTTCCCCGACGAACCTGCAAGGTATTCGGTATATCGCGTCGTGAATAAGTTACGCAATTGAATGCAAATTGCCATCCCGGTCATTTCTCATTACAGCCGTCTTGAAAACGAACTCTTCTTATATACATTCGAGGTGGACACAAAAATTATGCGAAATGCGTTAAGGAAAACATTAGAGAAAGAGAGCGTTGCTTCAGGCGACTTTGATCAAACTCCGATAATTCAATCAGAATCGACTCCAGCAAAGTTTCTTACAGTTATGCAGCTCGTCCTTAAACCCAATTTTTTCCCCACGTGTCAGGCAATAAATCTATCTGTATTAAATGGTGCAGGTATCGCGTGATGAGTTGATCGTCGTCTAAATTTATCGAAGTTTGGTCGAGATCACCCTTGGCAATTTGTCTCGAACAGGAGAATCTTTGGCGACTGGTCTGAGCACGATAACGCTAAACTCACGACTTCTTACCAATGCACGAAAGCTCGCTTGGCATACATGAGATCGAACTTGTGATCGAGTCGGGCCCATGCGTCCACGATCGCCGTTGTGTTGGAGAGACAGCATACCGCTCTGTCCACTCGCGCGAGATCCCCGCCCGGCACGACCGTGGGTGGTTGATAATTTATTCCCACCTGTTAATGCGTTTGCAATGATACTCGATTGCGATGGAATTGAAAAATCTCGGCAAGGTGAATCAAGAGGAGTTCATAAACGTTTATTCTATATAATTGTGGGGAAACTATTTCTTTCCTGATTCGGTCTTGATTCACCTTAACTTTTAATTCCTCTCCGTTCTAAAAATTCTTTTGATCGTTTCAGAATCGCACCTTGAATCCCGTCGGGCACCATTCGACGAATTGCACGTGCTTCTGCTTTTTTATCATCGCGATCGCCGCGTTTACGTCCTTGGGCACCACATCGCCCCTGTACAGCAAACATACCGCCATGTACTTTCCCATGCGCTGATCGCAGTTCACCATTTGATGAGTCGGTTCGAAACAGGAGTTCGTTATCTCCGCGACGGTCATTCTCTCGTGCCCGGCCTTCTCCGCTGACATAACAGGAGCATACGTAGCCTGCGTGATAATAAATACGTAATTAATACGTAACTAAGGTACAATTATTGTCGATCAAATGATCAAATGATCGTCCATTCGATTTCTACGTTATAAACATTAAATTCATATTTTTAGCAAACATCGCTTACGAGCGGAAAGTGGATACGTGGATAAGGAACTAGATTCGTCTGGAATTCGGTGAGGTCGACATTCAGGGCTCCGTCGAATCGTAAACTGGCGGTGATGGATGAGACCATCTGTCCAATCAGCCGATTCAGATTCGTATAGGTCGGTCGATCGATATGTAGGTTCCTTCTGCATAGCTCATAAATGGCCTACGGATAACACGCGATTGTAGTGACAGACTTCGCTATTGCCGCTCCGTGTAAGAGTATATAGACGACATTGTCCTAATAAACTTCATTTTAGACATGTGAAATGTTGAGTAGAAAACACGCGAGCTTCCTGCTGAATAACGGCGTTTTCTCTTAGAAATCCATTTCTAAGAGAAATTGCCGTTATTTCGCCAATCGATTTGTCGATAACTGGGTGATAAAAGCGTTTATGAGATTCGGGCGATGTGTAAGTTTTACAAATGTGAAATTTAATATACCAATTTTCGATCGACGTTTACGACAAAGGTACGGACCTGATTATCTACAATGAAAGCCACCTCGGTATGCTCTAACGTTGTATGAGTGTACAGAATTGCGTTGTAAGGTTCCACTACCGCAGTCGATACCTATAAAAAATGGAAATGCTTTAGTAACGAACGGGACAATTAGATGCTTAAACAAATCAATCATTTCGAAGTTCTTTGGAAAACTAGAAATCTATTACATAAGCCTGATTGTAAATAAAGAAATGTATATGTATATATAAATATATATATATATATATATATATATATATATATATATATATATATATACCTATATTATACATGATACGATTATATCACTTGAATTTTTCTCCCAAAGAAATCAGAATTCTTGAGCACGAAAATTTGAGATATTCTGGCGAGATAACGAGAATAAATATTACCTGTGGCGCCGGATAAATGCTAAAGGTCAGTTTACTTCTCTTCGGGTAATCGTCGGATAATTGTTCCATAAGCAGACTCGAGAATCCGGATCCCGTGCCACCGCCGAACGAATGGAAGATTATAAACCCTTGCAACCCTTGGCACTGCTCCGTCAGTCTGTGTATTCTGTCCAAAGTGAGATCTATGATCTCTTTTCCTGAAAAATCGCAAGATGATTAATAACGTAGGACTATCATTCGTGAACTCTGCTATAAAAAATTCAATATATTAATAATTAATCAGTTTAATGATAGAATTCTCTAAAAGAATCGAGCGCAATCTTCAATTATTCAAAGCACATTTACAATACAATCTACTGTACATTATAATTGAGCTTCGCCTTATTACAGATATATAATATTGTGGTGGAAAATTAAGATACCTATTGTATAATGACCCCTGGCGTAATTATTAGCCGCATCCTCCTTCCCGGTGATCATTTGTTCCGGATGGAACAATTGCCTGTAAGTGCCCGTGCGTACCTCGTCTAAGATATTAAAAACTCATTATATCATCTTAATTTCACCAATTTTTAATGTACAATGCGCGCGTTTTAAAAGAAACTACAAAGAACAAACGATCAACACCAGAATCCTTTAAGGATTAATAATTAAATTTTTAAAGACCAGCTCAACAGTCTAAAGTTATAAAAATTATCTCACAACATTCGATAATCTGTCTATAATTAATCAATGAGTTTTTATTCTATATTCCTATTATAATGCTTGAAAATCGATAGTTACTCTAGGGCACTTGCCTATCACCGTTGGCTCGAGATCGACCATAATCGCTCGCGGGACATATTTTCCCGAACCTGTCTCGGAGAAGAACGAGTTAAAGGAATCATCCCCGGAGCCCGGGGTAGCATTGCTCGGCATCTGCCCGTCCGGGTGTATACCGTGCTCCAGACAATAGAGCTCCCAACAGGCATTTCCCATTTGCACGCCTGCTTGCCCTATGTGAATGGATATGCATTCCCGCTGCGAACAAACGAGTAAATATTTCCCCCTGTATCTCATAAATGTACGTACACAATAAGACGTGTAATTCGATCGGAGTCCAAAAGAAATTACTTGGAAAAATAATCTTCTCTCTTTCGTCTTTGATATTTTGTCATTTGGCTGGAATAAATACTTTCGCTTTTTTCTTTAGGTAATTTAAGAAAAAAGCGATATACAAAGAAACAATAGAAATAATTATCCGGGTAACCAAGAGATTATAGCTTAGCGTAATTAGATTTTGCTTCTAATTATTTACCGCAAATAAATTTCGAAACATCGATATTTATAACGCGCGTGCACGTATACTAACGAGCTATTCTATTGCGTGACGTAAATTGCTCGCTACATCACACTACATTACGATTATACTACCTTGAGCATCGTTAAAAAATTCACGACAGTTTTTACCGCGTTTATGGCTTCATAATGGCAATATAATGCAGATCGTTAAATGTTGAATATGTTAAATATCATTAACATATCAGTGCTTTGTATTTTGTTATATTAGTTACCTTTTTTGCCATTCTTAAAAATATTTCGTTTCTGCGTTAACTAGATCTAGATGAATGCAGGATAATCACCAATGCACATGCTCACAAAAAAATTACATCGCGTGCAACAATATTAAGACGCAAAGATGTTCAGTTCACCCGATTTTATTAACTGCCTCCTTGCACCAAACACTCGCTCAAAGTAATTGAATCCCCCAATTATAATTAGTTTTTAGTTTTACACAAGTTTATTGATGATACTAAGCTCGATCACTTAAAAAATTTCCCTTTTACAGATACAACACAGTAGCTATTCTGAAGAAGACAGATAATTTAGAGGGAGTTTATAAGAGAGAGAGAATTCGTTCTACAAAGTGATAGAGATTCCCTGGAAATAAACTTTTACTTAGATTGACCTTTCGAATCGATTCTGTTTCATTCGTGTTTATTTCTATCCATTCGTTTTAATTCTTACGTCAATCAAAAATTAAAATAATTAACGAATCCTTAATTTTCTTATAAGAGGATAATTATGCGAATAATTGTATCACTTCCACGCGTCTCACAGTAAGACGCCCGTCGCAAATTACACGAGTTTCTGATTAATTGAACACATCGATTAAGCAAGGCTTGAGCGAGCTTAACAAGCCTAACGAGATTGGCAAGGAACGAGCTATGCTTAACAAGGGGGTGATTACCCGCAGCCCAGACATCGTCGACTAAAGCAGCGGCTGTATCTGTCAACAAGGTCTGGTGGAGAAAAATGCCCACCTTGACCTGATGTGTCCCCCATGGATAATTCAGCCGTATCCTAAAAGTGAGCATCTATATTGATATGCCTATAGCCGGCCTACTTTCCTGACTTATGGACGCACGTGGATAGTGTGTCGTCTCGCGCGCAATATGATATTATACGCTCTGGCTCTATATATCTGCATGGTACGGTAAAAATCGATTTTTTACAGGTTGACACACTGTAACCATAGCAGCTTAATCGAATATCAAACTGCACGCCCGCGTGTGACACGATTGCACGATTCATCGAGAGAGATGAAATGGAATTTTAGAGAAAGATCACAGATTTATCGTCCGCTCGTGAAACGGCTCAGACTTGAGTATGGCCCACCCTTAGGTTTTAGGAATATTATTCTCCCTCTCGGAGAAAATATTCGGCAATCCGTACAAGCGTATTTTAATGCGTAATAAACATTTGGACATCCTAAAAGATGTGGCTATAATAGTACAGCTTTTAGAGAAAAATTTGAAATGAGCAGCGAATGGGTATCTTGTACTCGTTATTTTAATATCCGTTTCTCGCGTTTTGCCGTTGAACAACAAAATTGAAGGATGTAGAGAAGCGATTGCAAAATTTGAAGGAGAAGTGGGACAATATTTTACTAATATAAAGCTAAAGCTGCGCTGTCGATCGCCCCATGCGTTCATGGCGTGGATCGATACTTCATAATTCAAGTTTCGCGTGTAGCGTTTTAAAATACAGGAAAATAAACGAAAACTATCTTGATAAAATGAATATCTAAATTTTCCCCGATATTCCAAAAATCTATTAATCATTTTTAAAAAATGTATGCATTATTTAGCTTTCTTTAGACTCCAATAAATAATAAGAGAGATCAACAAAGTTAAGCGAAAAATCTTACTAAAACAAATACTGCTTTTAACATTCGCATAAGGTATTACATTTAATAAAACAGAAATGCACTTTTTCGAACCGTTATTTTCGGACCGAAATCTTTCTCAATCAATCTTTTAATCATTCTTCTCGTCGAGTCTTTTTCGCGCTCATAATTCATTCGAGAAAACTTTTAATTGACCTCATAAACTATAAGCGAACATTTTAAAGTGCATTACGTATTTCCCGAGCTGTGCACCTCATGTATTGTATGACGTGTATAGCGTGCATATTATATGCTTTACCAGGAACTGTAAGTGTGTGTTATTGTATAAAGACGTTACAATTCCCGTTATTAGGATGTTTACGAATGTATTCGTAACTTGTGCAAGAAATCAGTAGAAAAATCATATTGATACTACTGTGACTCATCCAATAACTCTCTCTTTATATATTTTAATAATAATATATATAAACAAGATAGCAATATATTTAAAAAACAATCGTGATTACAGATATAAAATTGCGTTCGAGAAATGTTGAAAATGTAATTCTATTATACATGATGTTTTTTTTTATGTAAACACACTTGCGTGTAAAATAAAGCTCTTTCTCAATAGTATGATTTTATATGGTTGTATCTTAACATCAAATGCTTCTGTCTTTTAAAGAATAATTATTTTGAAAGTAATTTCTTTTATTAAAATCTCTATTCTGATTATGAAACTAAATTAAAAACGTGTCTTTTTATTAAAGTACAAAATATATACATTTTTTATGATAAATGTAAAACAAAGTATTCAATGTTAACGAGAAAGAAAAAAACGCGACAGAGAAACAAAGTACTCACCATTTTTCTGAATATTACTTGATTATTACACTCGATAGCAAGCAGCGTGTCGGACCGTGCCACGACTCGATCACCGTCTGACTTCGCGGATAGCACGATCACTGCGCTTCGCCATTTAATAGTAGCGCTATATATGGTAGGTATGTCTATGAACCGATGTTCGTAAGCGGATCAGCTTATGCTGCTATAGCACCCGCGACAATTGCATGCGGGTGCGCATCTGCATACAAGGTGCACTGTCCGTTATAGACAGTTTTATTGGAAATGGTTCAAGGTACAGCAACGCTTGCCTTCAAACTCCATCCGAGATTGAAGATTGTATAGGAATATACGCATTCGCTTCATCAGTACTTCTTATAATTATAAATTTATATTTCTTAAATACTCGTCTTAGACAATCATTTTTATGCTCCGGCCGATATTATACATTATAAAAATAATTACATTAGTTAAAAGCTAAAAGCACATAATGAGTCTTAGAAGGATTTACTTTTTATAAGTTACTGTTTCTTGAGTCGCTTTGGACTCGACAAAGTTATTAATTGTACTCTTCTAGGGGTTTTGTGGCAGATAATAGGAACAACGTCAGACTTCGATGGTGTATTCTTAGTTTTAGTCTTCGTCGTATCGCTACTTTCTTCATTATAAACCAGCTTAATATCTTCTGTTTCTTCCTCATTTGACTTCTTGTCTATCTGTAAATCATTTTGTGACCTAACATCTTGATTATCCACGACTTTGTCTGACTTCTGCTCATTAAGCTCTTCGGGTGGATTACTTGCCATCGCCTCGACTGTGTCGCTTTTTACAAGTTCAATATCCATTGCACAATCATCCAAATCGTATGTTGGGACGTTGTTCTTGTCTTTGATTACACTGGTCGAAGATTTTTTGACAGAACTTTTGGATGTTTTGTTCACTATTGCACTACCTTGTACAGAGACTTTTGTTTTATAAATTTTACCTAATTCACCTTTCTCAAAGTGTATTATGGAACAGTAACCATCGCTGGAACACGCGATTAGAATTTGACCGTCGCTAGACCTGAAAGAAACGAGAAAAGACGCTAAGACTCGGAAGTAATTCGAATAGCAGCATAGCATATTGACGATCACGTACCACGAAAGATCATTTAGTCGGCCATAATGAATGAGCGATACCACGCCAATCGGAGATATCTGTTGCGTGTCGTAAAGTAATATAGAACTCTCCGTCGCGACAGCGAATATCATTCTGTAAGGCAGCGGTACCAGAGCAGCTGGACCGTCCTCTCGCAACTCAAAATACACAGGACAACATCGTACTGCTATAGTACATTCATTTAAGGTAGGTAGGATCATTATTGGTCTGAAAAAGAATGCTTTTATTATTACTGCTTTTTTTTCAAGTTAGAAACTCGAAATCATTAGATGCTTTAATACTGACTCTCTTATGTCCTCTCTGGAGAAAACAATTATCGCATTTGATATAGTCTCCGAGCTCTCCTGCGGCTCGATTATGCCGGACGGAACGAAGATTAGGGATCCGTCTACCGAGAAAGTCAGTCTACGGAAGTACGATTTGAAGGTGTCGTCGTAAAATAGACGCACGAGCTTCCCCTTCAATGAGCTGCCGGACGGCGTCGGAATTTTGGACTTGTAAACACGCTGAACGGCTTTCCTCGTGGCAATGCTTATTAAACGGCAGTGTCTGAAGATAACGTATTTAATCCACAATTAAAATTCAAAAGACGGTTTTATCGTTCGTATAATTTATAAATTACAGATCACCTACCTGTCTGTACTAATGGTGCATACGTATTGATTGCAAGGATCCCAAGACACTCCTTGAACGAAACTTTTGTGGTCCAGTAATATCGTTTTGCGATTTTTCTGGACGTCCCACAGTATAGCGGTATTATCAACAGATCCAGAAACCAAGAAATTAGAGTCCGGCGACCAGCTAATGTCATAAATATCCCCGAGGTGACCTCTCAATATTTTCAAGGAAGTCCATTGTTCCTTATTTTCAATATCGCCTGATGGCGGAGAGAAGTCTCGTCCCTCCTTCACTTTCCACAAAATAATAACCGATTCTGCGCATTACATTAAGATCAATTTTAGGATTTGCGTAACAAAGCGGGAGCAATAAACAGTAAAATAATAACAATGACCAACCGTCATCTCCTGAGGCTAGAATTTCTTTCGACGGAGAGAATCTTACAACGTTTACTGCCTTCTGATGACGCTCCAAGTCTGCCGCAAAGTTCACAGTGGCTCCGCCGAATTTGGTCGTCGTCAAGTGCCAAATCTGCATTTAAACAATCATTCAGATTGCTAATTATCTTCAAATATGTAATTATAATTAGATCAAGACGTGAAAAAGATCCTCAAACATCTAACGGCATTAAGAGAATTGTATATTAGTTTTTTATTAGCACACATATTGTGTTTCTTTTATAAAAATTATATATTTCTGCATTGTTGTCCCTTGCATACATATTTCTCTTACACATGTATAAAATTAATTGTATAACATTAACATACGCATAAACAAAACACCAGAATGTAAAAAAACCGTTCTCTTCAGCCTCATTAAAAAAAAAATAATGTAATTATGTTACCAAAACGTGGAAGTCCGCTCCTCCAGTCGCTACTCTCCAAAACGTCTCTCCCCTCGAATTTTCGTACGAGCCGCTCTGCACATCGACGCTCAGCACCGGGTCGCGATTGTGCCACGAGATTTCGGGAGTAATACACTTCATTTTCCTGCTCGAGAGATCAACAGATACAATTTAAACGAAATAGAGATACACGTTGCTCGACGACGTTGTCGCGCCGATTCTACGTAACCTTCAAGCTGTCACGTTGTTTGCGCCAAAAGTTCTTGCGGAGAGGTTAGGTCGGGTTAGGCTAGATCGCTGGCGGCGCTGCGTCGCCATGGCAACCGTTCGATGCGCGACGCAACAAGACCCTACGCGGACTGCAGGCGCGTGTGTTTATATTTCGCGATATCTCCTGTACATATAAAGTAAATGAGTTCCTTAAATACAAGGCAGTACACGGCCATCGTAATCCTGCAGTATGTTATCTTGCTCTTTGACGTTTGCGTAAATTCGTTCGCGAGCTTCGCCAGGCGGCATCCCACGGACCTGCTGGTACTCTACGTGTACGTATAATAACTATTGACAATTTTTCCACGATGATTGAGGTACCGTCGTGTTTGATCGATGCGACGATTTCAGGATTCAAGACTTCTGTCTCATCGTGGCCCTCACGTTGCTCTTAGTGAACTTCTTTTCTACTTATATCTTCCAGGTAAACATACACCCAGAGACAGCTAAATCAAAAGTAGATTTAGCAAGTGCAAAATACCAGCAGAAATATAATGGAATATAATAATGATAGATTAAATGTGGAAACCAACAATAAGCAGAGTTGTTTCATAATCATTTAAATGATATCTGCTGTTAGATTGTGTCTGCACAGGCTTTGTTGATAGAACAGAAGCTTAATTTGAATGCAATTTGGTCCAATTTCAATATTTTACTGGCATACCGCTAAGATTCTGCTTACTGGCTAACGAGTTGTGTTTTACATTCTTTAAGTATATTTGATGAAGATATATAAAGCAGGTTTAAAATTTTCAGGCAGGTTTGATACAGCTACTGTACACAAGATTCCGCATGACATTAGTGTTATGCATTATATACATGATATTATCTATCAGTTTGCATACGTGGCATATCACTATTCATTGGTCAGCGCCGTTAGAACATTATTGGACAAAAGGATTTCACACTCTCTATTCTGCACATAGAACAGGTACACAACATTGGAAAACCTGGAATATCGTTTTGTTGGTGAACACACGATAATCCTGGATCTTTATAAAGTTGCAGTGCTGTATTATTACTTCTATAAAAGAGCCTCTCTGAGGATCGCTGATCCAAGATTTTACAAAGGTTCTGCTTGGCTGCAGAATCAGTTGAGTATTTCGTGATTATGTGTAAGTAAAATTCAATGACCCACAAAGGATTATACGATATCTTTACATTTATACAAATTTGTCTGACTACATTACATGGATGAAGCAACGAGGTTGGCGTATTATTCATACGTCTAAATATAATTTCTAAATTCATGTATTATACAAACGTTGTGTACAATTTATATACATTGTGTAAAAAAATCTTTATTACAAAGTATCTTTATATATGTACGTATATATATTTCTTTGAGATCAATTTTACATGATTTGCTGAACTGTGCTAATGCACGCATCAATATATTGAAAAATAAATCGTTACTCCATACTCTTAGATTATCCTCTGTGTTATTTTGATTATATCCTCGTGCTTTTTTGTATATTCATTCATATAATTGCATAAAAATTCTGTACAAAGTTCAAGTCATAATACTTGATTGATGTTACGTCTATTTAACTATATACTAGTATTCATAAATTCAAGATTATAATTGATTCAATAATTATAATTGAAGATAAAATATATAAGTTTATTACAATGTAACTTTTATCTGCCCGTTATTGTGTGCCAATATCGAAATCATAAAATTGAACCTAATTTTTTATGTAAATCATGACAGTATATAGATAAACTTTATAAGGTAAATGTACCAATGCCTGGATACGTACCTATGTCTGGATATTTTTATCATTTGTCTAAAGATAAAAATATTTTTCTTGTATAATATTTTTATCTTCGATTTTAATTCGCGTTATACTTATTTATGAACTAGATAGAAGATGATAAAGGTGTCCAGACATAGGTCTTAAGTGTCCCGGCATTAGTACGTTTATCTTATTATAAATTTGTATATTATTTTGCTTGTTTTTTAAGAAACAATTCTTGTTGTATTGAATATTTGTTGCTTTTAAAATGTACAGAAAATATAGCAAATGTTTGTTTATACATTCTGAACAATAAAATGCAATTACACGATGCACGTTAGATTAAATTGCATTTGCATCTAAGTATGTGTTATTAATTGTGATAATAACACATTTTTTGTATTTATTACAATAATATACGTCGAAATTTATTATCAAGTATCCTATCAGATTTATATTTAAAAAATCCATCATACAGTCTATAGTAATGTTATATTATAACATAAAATAAAACATAATTTACTATAATCGTAATAATGAAGCTTTCTATGTCCTCTACAAAAAACTTTAGAATTGATCACCCAAACATCCGATCCTAACATTTATTTCTCAGTTTCGTGAATTTGACATATTAAAATATACACGAGCCTTACTAAAATAGAGCGATTATATTTTTATCGGAGTTTCGAGACCTGATCTAAATATTTCTTATTGTGCAAAGTGGGAATAAATTGTACATATTTTCTTTTTAAGAAATCTTACAATTTTATATAAAAACACTCTTCTACGCTTGTGTGTGAAACGTCGTCCTTATATCAGATTCTATTCTTTTAATTATAAATTAAATTATGCATTTAACGAAAATTATTACATTACATTAATATACTTAGCACTTGTTTACTTGATCGTTCTTATATCGAATCTTAGGAATGTCGCATTCGATAAAAGTAAAAACAAAATTGACCTTTTCTGCGCTTTAGATACTTACACAATACGCACATTGTATACAAGATTTAAAAGGATAATTGTACAGAGAGTTTACTTGCATGCGTATCACTTTGGACTCAAACTGTTGCAAGCTTGACTTTTTTCTTTTATTGTTATTATTTTTTTTTAAAGTATCCTATATACCAGCGAGGTATTTTTCAGGCAACGTCTCGCAAGCTTCAGAAAGCTCCTTTCACACCTGCATCGTATGATTACCATGCAAAAAAATTAGCTTGTCAATCAGGTGAGGTGGCAAGGTCGCCCGCTTTGTATCATATTGGATCTGCACATCCGGCGGGATGCGTGAGGGTGGTGCGCAGCAGGCGGGCACACAATGATATCTGCTCACTAGTTTCGCCAGATTCGGGCATTTCGCAGATACCTTCGACCACCATTGCAAGGGACAATAATCGAGAGGTGCCGTGGGTTCCGACTGATATTGCACAATCTCGAGATCCGCTTTCTCTTCCGCAGGCATACCAGCCTTTGTCGGGCACAGACCACCAAGTAGGAACTCCATACCTGTAATTAAGAATCAGTCTAAAGTATCCATTTCACATTGCTCGCATAGGAGATGCATTATACGCAATTATTTCTATTAAAAAAAAAAAATACCTGAAACTCTAGATTTTTTACTTGGTACTGCCTCGTCTTCAATCTTTATAGGGACGTCTCCAGATTCTTCCTGAATCAATTTCGTCAGCATTTCCTTTATAGGTGTGCTAACTACACTTTTATCTTCCTCAGTGACATATGGCATTGCTTTAAATCTACATAATAAAAAAAAAAGATTAAATATATATACATAATGTGTGAAATATATTCTCGAAACGGGTTACTTCCAATTGGGATGAGGTATGGCTCGATGTGAGCGCGGCCGATTCTTAATCAACAGTTCCGGGTTCGATCCTCGGCCCTCATCCCATGTATGTTTCGGTTTTATAAGAGATTAATTAAAGAGTCGATGGTTAAGAGGAGTATGGAGTAAACGGTAACCCGTTTCAGAAATAAATAAATAAATAAATATCAAGATTTCTGTGTCAAAATACCTAGGATCCAAAGTAGTGGCAATTTGTAGAAGCAGCGTGACGTTGTAATCTGCGTATCGCTCGCACAACATATCTGACAAGGACTCTTTGAACGTCCTTGCGGTGTCACTGTCCGTATCTTTCACTTTAAGATGCGAGGATACAAGTTGCCAGAGCAATGGTTTGAGTAGGGATATCAGAGGCATTTTCTCCTCGCTTAACGTCATGATGGTAACTTTGAATGGCTCGAGGACATTGACGATGTCCTCCATGATTTTCCACTGTTCGTTGGAGATTTCAAACATCTCTTGATCTATCCCTTCCATGCCTTCTAATATAGATGTGATCATGTTACGACGCGCGATCATTTGTTCCAGCATCGTATACGTCGATATCCATACAGCCGGATAATCCAGCAATATAGACCCCTCATCCAACTAGAAATGAGAACAGTAACTATTAGAAAACTGGTAAAATGAAAATAATAAACTGGTCACGCGCTCGTTATACATAAAAACAATATAAGAAAGTTAAAGCTAAAATAAATATTTACAAATCTAAAGATTTATTATTCATATTTTGATCTTTCCTATATTACTTTTACTTATAAAATGCCATTTGCCAATTTTTATGTACATATAGATATCAAATCGTATTTATATGCGCTACAAAGTATTATTAATTTATAGCATCGCAAAGATACCTCTGACAATTGTTCTTGCATCGTTAATGTCGCAAGCGCGCCTGGATGGCTTATGATGGCTCCGATGACCGATCTGCATTTGGCTAACGTACTGGATACCTCGGGATTCTCGAAACAAGCCTGCGCGCACACTTGCAAAGTATGAAGCAAACATGGAATTACAGTCAAACCGCGGTTAGTCAGGGCTATGAGTAAGTCTGTTCTGGAGGTGCTAACAACCACCGCTGTTATTCTCTCCACTTTAAGATCCCATTCGAGTAACAGGGAGTCTATGGTGGTTCCCCAATGGCTCTCCTCCCAGTCCAGCGGTGCGTGAAGAGTACTCAGGATCTTACATTCCAAGGTAGCCTCACCGGTATTCTGATAATAAACCGACAGAGTGACAAAGCTCTCGTCGTTGTTGGACTGCCACTCCTCGATCGTCAACGCCAGCTCCGTCGCGGGAGAGGCGACGCAGGACAGGGAGCTCACCACCGATTCCCGAAAATTGTCGTATATCCTCGGTATTATTTCCTCCTCCAGCTTGTTCTTGCTGGGAATCTCGCAGGGCGAGCGTAGGGTCGCCACCAATCTTTGGAATCCACGTCCCTCCACAATCTCGGGCAGCTGCAGGTCCATTATTATGAATTCCGCTATAGCGTCCGACACGGTTTTCACGTCCACCGACGACTGATTCGTCGCGTTGTCCTCGGACATGAGAAACGCCACGTTTTGGCCGTTACCGTTAATGCCAGATCCACCCTTGATCATCACTCTCAGCGGCTGACCGATGGCGATGTCGTCCTCCATGTTCGACAGGCTTATGTTAGGATCCGTAACAAACTGTATGTCACCGTCTATCTGAACGGTGCCGTCCGTGTTGGTGGTGTAGATGTATTTGGTGGGGCTCAGGCCCGCTTTCAGCAGCTTCTTCTGTATCTTACGCTCCTTGTTGTCCTGCGACACGACCTGCCTGGTGGTCGGCAGGCTCGACGCCTCCAGATCCATCAGCTCCTGCGCGTGTTTGTTCTGCAGGTGCATGCGGAGGTTGCTGGTGTTACGATTGTAGGCGATCTGCGTCTTGCACAGTATGCAGACGATCTTCACCTTGGTGAGGATGCCGCCCTCCTCGGTGGCTGGAAACCCAAAGAATTTCCAGTAAATACTCCGCATCGACGGCGGCACCACCAGCTTCTTATACGTATACGTGTGCTTCTCCTCCATCATTTTCGCCAGTACCATTTGTATGTCGTTCTTGCTGTCGTCCGACGTGCCCGGCTTCGCACCATTCAGCAGCGCCTGTTTGTTATTCTCCATTGCGTTCGCTCGGGACGCTCGACCCGGCGTCCGCATATATATATATGTATATCGGTTACAACACCTCGAGGATAATCTTTCTCTCTGTCACTCTCTTCGTGTCCGATCTCAGGACGATTCGTGCCACGGGGCTGCGGCAGGACGCATCCCGCGTCGTTCGCCCCGCCGGGGGCGCGTCCAGGCGCGTCGCCCCGGAGTGCGACGAATTTACCGCGCGGCCACGGCACGCTCCGATATACCCAATTCCTCCCCGCGTGCCTTCCGTTCCGTCAGCCGATTTCGCGGCTATCGAAGTTCAATTCAATCCCTCGCGTCGAAAGGCCAGCGATGGCCCCGGCGATCAGCTATCGACTTACCTGCGACGATGCGATATCGACTTTCGTGCCGTTCGCTCGCGAAGAGTATATATCGTTATCTATAGACCTCGCCTGATCGATTCGAGTATCACCGTAATGGCGGACGGGTGGACGGCGCGGCGGCGGCTTCTGCGTCTGCGGAAAGTGCGGAGTGCGGAGTGCGGGGGATCGTTGAAGCGGTGACGCGCGGGCGACTCCGCTTCCTTTGTCCACGACGCGCGCGCGAGACAGGGAAAGCGGCGCGCTCCGGCCAATACCTCCATGGCCGGTGCCCGGTATTCATAGTCGGATCTTGTCACGATCTTGTCTATTCTTTATTCTACATCATCTATGGTATATACTATCGATTGCTCGATTCGAGTTCAACTCGGACCGAAGAGTGGGGAGGATAGCTTGGTGGGGGACGCCGATCGATAAAGAAAGATTGAGATTTGGGGTGCAAATGGTGCAATTCTCGGTGCAGCTTCCCGGCATGGCATGTTATGGGGTTATGGTTGAGTGTTGAGTGTGGTTGAGTGTCGAATGATGTATTCGAGAAATATGCACATTACTCCACCGTGACAGAGACAGGAGCCAAATCCCAAAGCTGCAAGAGTTGCCAATGCAAGAACCGGTCAATACCTCGATCTTATGAACTACGACACATCCATCAGGTATGACAATTTTCTTTTCCCTTTAAATAACAAAGCACTGCGTCGAGGAGTATTTTTTTTATGAGGATATTTAACTCTTGACACGTTCAGTTGTTCGTTCTTTGCGTCGAGGAGTAGCTGTAAGAGACTTGAGGTTATCCAGAGATGCATTTGGTTTCTTTATTCAGATCGAGCTGGCCCTGTGGACATGGAGTGAGACTCGAGAGACTTGTGCAAGTGACACACACGAATTCGAGACTGCCGGCCCGAGATGCGTCTGCCGAGAAGGTTCGGATTGCTGTCGTTCCTGATATTATGGCGGTTGATCAACGTGATCCTGATAAAGACTGTCCACGTGCCAGACGAGTACTGGCAGTCGCTAGAAGTGGCGCATCGCCTGGCCTTCGGTTACGGATACCTCACGTGGGAGTGGAGGACGATGATTCGCAGCTACGTGTATCCATTTCTCATATCAATTCTCTATCGGCTGCTCGCCATCCTTTCCTTGGACTCTGCGCTGCTGTTGACGACGCTGCCCCGTGTCTTTCAAGCTATCCTCGTCGCCTACTCGGATTACAGATTTTATAAGTGGACCAGAAGCAAGTGGTTGCTGATCTTCTTGTGCCTGAATTGGTACTGGTACTATTGCGCCACGCGAACGCTGATAAACTCAGTGGAGACTGCTTGCACCATTATAGCGTTATCGATATTCCCGTGGAGAGAGAGCCATGTACGAAGCGTAAAGTTCCTGTGGATCGTGGGTTTCCTCTGCATGGCGAGGCCCACCGCTGCGATTCTGTGGCTTCCCCTGTGCCTATATCATATTTGTACGAGCACGGGAAGGAGGATATTGATCGGTCAATACATCTTAATATGTTTTACTTGCGCCGCCATTTCTGTATTAATAGACAGTTACTGTTACGGAACATTCGTGATAACCCCGTGGAAGTTCTTCCAGGTGAACGTGCTCGGGAACGTCGGAAGCACGTACGGCGTCAAGCACGCGTTATGGTACATCTATGCCGCTCTACCGGTGTTGCTCGGACCGCACATCTTGCCGTTCATGTTCGCCTGTTATCTAATATTTAAGCGTCCCCTTCTTTACCCTCGGGAATCGATCATGCTGATAGTAATCGGCTGGACTTTGTTCGTCTACTCGTTACTGTCTCACAAGGAATTTCGATTTATCCTACCCCTTTTGCCGTTGTTAATCCACACGAGCTTCACTTGTCTGAATCGTTTGAGGGTCACGGCTGGCGTGCGTAAATGGTACGTAGCGCTGCTGGTGCTCAGCAACGTCGTACCCAGCTTGTTCTTCTCCACCCTTCACCAATGCGGCACGTTAACGATAACGGAGGTCCTGCGAGGCGAGATCACTCGCGCGAACGCCACGTCGGCGGACACGCTGATCCTGACCCCGTGTCACAGCACGCCGTTGTACAGTCATTTGCACGTGAACGCGACAGTAAGATTTCTAACGTGCGAGCCTAATTTGAACAAGATCGAAGACTACGTGGACGAGGCGGATCAGTTTTTCGCAAACGCGCCTGCCTGGCTCAGCGATAATTATATTAACAATAAGAAAGTCACGTTACCGACTTATGTGATAGTATTTGATAACACTGCGAACGAAATATCTGAATTTTTACGTACGTATAAGTTGATTGCCAAAGTATTTCATACATTCTTTCCAGAACAGAATTATGGAAGAAATATATTATTGTACAAGCATATATAATATTTATTTTATAATACGCGTTAATTATGCGTAATATATAGTAAATGAAAATATTTTTATGAAAGTATTAATCTTTGACTCGAAGCAACCGTAAACCGAGATTATTCGGATCAAACGATTAACATAATTCACTTCTGTATAATAAAAATATATTGTACAGGCATAATATTTATTTTATATGATACATGTCAATTACGTGCAATACAGTAAATGAAAATGTTTTTTATCAAAGTGATAATCTTTGACTCGGAGCATCGTAAACTAAGATCGATCGGGTCAAACGATTAACATAATTCTCTTTTGTATAATAAAAATTGAAATACATAGAGTATGTGATGTCCAAGATGAATTTTTGGTATTTTATGTACATTTAACGTCGAAAAAGTCGCTTTTTCTCTCAACAAATTTCTGTTCGTTATATTAATCAATTTTATTCGTTGCAGTGAATTTTGCACGGAGGATCTTCGTCTTGTAATTCCTTCCTTTCTTTTCCACCGTCCGGGCAAATTAGGCCATAATTTCCTGCGATTTCTTAAATTAGCCGTCTTCAGCTTCCGCGTGGCGCGGACGGAGGAATGCCACGGAAGACGTCAATGTCGGCGTTCTCGTTATCGACGACAAAAAGCAGCACCTCCTGCTCGTCCGGCCATCAATAACGCTTAGAGCGATTATCGCGAGGCAGTCGTAAACCGAGAGGATCTTCCACCGCTAAAAAAAAACGATTCGCGGAGCTGCGGGAAGGAGCACAGAGGCGGGAAGAGGAGGCGAGCCCTCCCGCTTGGAATAAATGGGTACCGTTACTAAGTAGGACTCGAATCCCAGACTCTCCGATGCGGGAACGATAACGATTCGCTAACGGTACTCGCGTCGTCCTACAGATCGCTCCGAAACGCGGCAATTATCGCCGATGCTGCGCGTCGCACACGTTTCTCTCGAATTTAATCATAGATCTTAAGAAATCACGAATGGAAGGGAAACCAGCGTGGAATCCATCGCGAAAACTTGAAAGTTACCGTTGCCGCTTTACGAGAGGTAACTGAATGAAATTACAGGTCTCGTTACATCGGATATGTTTATACATATATGGCCTTACCGTTAAATTATGTTATATGTATATGTGTTAATATATCCGTTATAACGCTATATATTGTAACATAGGTTGCTTTAAAAAATGTTAACACTTATTATAGAAGTAACTCTTTTAGAGGAACAGAACTGACAATACAAGATATAGTAACAAATGTATTTTGTTATGAATCGTCTTCGAAGAATCTCCATGTGTTTCATCGTCAATACATTCTTCGAATATTCTCCAGGTTGTCTCCGGAGCCCTGAGGCACATTTCTTTGGGTACTTATTGTTGCAATCATATTTGCAATTTTCTGTCGGAGATCTCGCACATTACAATAACGGCGAACAAGTGGCGAGCAAGTTCTTTGAAGATAAAATACATTTTTTACATTTGATATCTTGTATTATCAGTTCCGTGTCTCTAAAAAAAAAAAAGTTATTTCCATATAAATTTTATTATCTTTCTAAAGCACCCTGCATATATTTGTGAAAAAAAGAAAGACAAATATACAAATGTTATACAAATGTCAAGGACGCTTTATTCAAATCGAAATTGTTGACGTAACATCGTTGGGATATCGTAATGCCAGTGTCATTTCGCATTTTCCGTCCCGGCGGAAACCACTCTTTCTCCCCGAGAAACTGGAAATACGGACGCGGAGGGAAAAATGAATGGGCGCCTCGACTAACGGCGATCGGCGGAGGAGGTAAAACGGAAAGTAAGGTATACCCATTGGAAAAGTCGTGGAGGAAAAACGCGTAGGAAGCGTCGCGGGACGAGAGGATCGGAGAGAACTGGAGATTCCTCGGGAACGCGATGAGATACGCGAGATCGTCGGGCAAACGCGTCGGGCGACGCGAGGCGAGATGAGGCGAGGTGAGGCGAGGCGAGACGTGACGAGCGGGAAGGTAAGGTAAGGTAACTCCGCGTAATCGAAGGTACGGCTACACGGCAAGACTCGGGGAAAATGTAAAGAGGAGGGAGGGAGGACTGACTACATGGAGTCAACGTTCCGGCCGGGTCAGCGACCACAATGCTCTCACTCGCTCTCTCCCGATCGCCTCCTCTCGGCTCTCCCTTCCTCGTCTTCACGTGGCTCCCGCGCCGCCGCGCTTCCCGGGAAGAGGCCCCGGCTTCCTTGGGACGGAATCCTCTCGTCCTCCTCGCGAAAGCCTCGATACTCTTTCTCTCTCTCTCTCTCTTTCCCTGTTATGAAAAGTATACGTCCTTGCGGAAAGCCGGAAACCGAGTCGTTCGCCCATCAAAGCTGATCAATGCTCGAAACCGATTCGATTCGTTAACGCGCGTGTACGCGCGTTATTTTCTGTAACTTTCATTCACATAGCGATGCTAATCGCTAAGCCTGGCTTAATGGTAGATTTAATAACAAACATGATAACAGCTTGTTCAAGGTAGTAGAGGCAAGATTCTCTATCACGACGCAGCTGCGGGGGAAAATGGCAGAGTTCTTTCGCGATTCATAATGAACGGCGCAAGGAGGACGTCTGAAATCGATTGACACGAAAGGAAGAAGTAAACATATAAATATTGAGTTTGTCAATCTCACGTCTCTCTCTCTCTCTCTCTCTCTCTCTCTCTCTCTCTCTCTCTCTCTCTCTCTCTCTCTCTCTGAACTTGGTTTGATGAATGGATTTCACTTCTCTATGTAAGTTTACTTCTAATTTTAATTTCTAGTCCAAATATTTTGCAGACTAGGAATATTAGCAGAATTTTTCTCATATTTACGCTCGTCGGAAAGCTTGAGATTATTTAATTGATTTATCATCGCGTTGCTGAAGATGGCTCGATCAAAGTAGAGCCGAAACGTACGATTTAATATTGTATCAAATTATTAATTAAACGTTACATAGCGTTAACTCATGCAAAGCATTTTTCCTTGTTACTTGTCAATATAAATATTACATGAATTTCAAACTGTATTCTGGCTTTAATACTTATTATCCTGGCATAGCGTGAACGCTTTGTTAAATGACAAAGAATTTAAACGTTTTCACATACTTTAAAAATATAAAGCTGAGTGTATTCTTACGAAATATCGTTTCTACGCAACTTTCTCATAACTTTAACGGGTCGCGCATGCACTTTTGCAGATTATCTATACGCGAAGTCCTCGAAGTCGCGGCGCAAGGATCAAGTCCCGTGTGTGCATCGTTGGAAGGAATGCACGGGCAATCCGCGAGAGACCTGTCCTGTCGTTTCGAAAGTTACGTGGCCAGACACAAGAGCCACGTATACATGTACCAGCGTTGAACGCCCGTCCGAGAGAAAGTTCCCCGCAACGGGGGAATCCGCTCTCCGTCTTCTTATCCTCTACGCCGCGCGCGTAAGAGAATCCCAAAGTGGATCGACCTCGTCGTCCCTTTAACGCTCTGCCAGTCTTCCCGCAGGTTCTGCGAAAGCCAAGAGGAGACAATTGAATCACGGTTACAGTTGGTTACAGTTAATTGGCATCGGAACGAACGAACGAAAGAGAGAGAGAGAGAGAAATGACCGTTAGATTTTCGTGAATTTTTATGCGAACGGAATTGACATTCGTCTCTTCAGCTCCGATAGACCGGTGGAACCGTTATTATGGCCGAGAGAGCTTGGATTACGGACTCTTGATAAAGATTCTTGATAATAATTCTTGAAAGATTTCAGTTTGAATGCTGGAGTAGTCGACCGGACTTCGAGAGTCCGGATCTTGAAATGTCATAAAAGTCGCGTGATTTCTGGACGCGGAACGTCCCTCTCGCGTTCCTTCCGACCATGTTCACGCGCGCTCGCGATAACATATTCACGTGCACGTGCAATTTAAGGCTCGCGATAAGTGAGGATGACGAACAAAAAATATCGCGTACTTATCGCTGAACGTTAATAATTAAATAAACGCTCGAAAAAGTACAAGCATCGATTATACATACATCTTTTTTTTAATAAGTTAATTATAAAATTTAAACTTTACTTTTCTCTAATTTATAAAACAAAATTTCGAAGACTTTCGAAAGCTGCGGAGGGCCTGAAAACGCGAATGTCTCTGTCGAATTACTTGTTTGTTTCTAGTTCCCGTTCGGTATTGATGGCCAGGAATTTCGAGTTTCGCCACGTCGATCGAGCTGTTGCGTGAAGCAAACGGCGCTAATGATGAATTAAGAACTGTCGACGACAAAAAAAGAAATGGAAATGCCTGATAAATTTTGAGCGATAGTGGTACGTCATAATCAAAATAACACGCAACAATATTCATATTAATAATATATTCAAAGCGGTGACGAGTATCGATGGGACAGAGTCCGAGAGCGTAAACCGGATCTCGATGCTGGAATCCAGGCAGACTTTGCTCTCGCTGGGACTTCAACGCCGCTTTAATTATCTCTCAGGGACGTATTATCCGGGATTAAGACGCGGTTGCGCCAGCGGTTCCCTGAATTAAAGCCCGGCTTATAGCTCTTCCCGGATTGCGGTGTCCTGCCTACGATAATGCCAGATGAAGAGAATCCGCCGAGATCAACGACAAGTGGCACGGTCGTCGGAAAATAATCGCGAGAAAGTCGCGGGTTTTTTTTCCTTAACTATCGCACGAAGCTTATCTTCCTCTATTGAATAATAACACAACAATTCGTTAAAGAAATATATATATATTTTTTTTCAAAGATAGCTCAAGATCTTTCGTAACAGAACTCGAAATAGAACTTGAATGACTCGCGCATAAAATCAGAATAGTATTCATTCGCAAATCGAGGGAATTATTTATGAGTTCGATTTGCGAATTTATGAGTTTGGACCTCCGGTTTTCGGTACAGAAAGCATGGGAAACGAGAAGCGACTAAAGCGTCTATCCTTGTGATTGTTTAAAAAGGGAACTCTTTGCTAACGATGATTCAATCTCGATCGTTTCCAAATCTAATCCGACGACTATTTTGGACGCAATTTACGAGAACCTGACGAAATCTCTCGCGCGGTCCCGTGAGACGGTTCCACGTGAAATTTGAAAAACACCTTTTTCGTTTATCCGTGGACCCGCGTTCGTCGACGACCTGTACATTCGTTCTTTCTTTAGCGGGCCGCTTGAACGCCGCCGGCGCCGGCCAAACGCGGCCGGCGGGCAACAGGTGATCGACCAATCCCCGTTCCGCCGACGCGGTCTAGGAACCGAGGTACCGAGGCGCTTCGATCCTCCAGGCCCAGGCAGGTATTCCTACGCCGACAGCTGTCCCATGCAGCCCATGCTCCTCTCTCTCTCTCTCTCTCTCCTGCCTTCTCTCTCTCGCTCCTTGGTAAGTGAAAGAACCCCCGGCCTTTTTCTAACAGTAGATTGAACAAGAAAGAAATATGAATTATCAAGAGAAACGGAGAGACGTCGCGTCTCTTTCTCTAATCTCTCTTCTACACAACGCGACGCGTGCGTAAATGTCGCGTGCTCCGGTGTGTTTACGTTTAGATCCGCGCGCGCGCGGATCCAGATAAGGGATGAACGAGACGCGGGAGAGCGTCGAGGATGACCCGTGTCGCATAATTCCGTATATCTGTCCTCGTGCGATCGTTTCGAACATTCAAACCTGACCGGACATGCGCGCGCGCGCGCACACAAATTAACGATTGCTGCATATAGGAACGGGGCAATATTTTATGCGAGCGCGCTTAATTAAACATGCATGAATACGTGCAATCTGACTGGGTCATCGTCGACTGCGCGCGTGTCGATATACTGTGGATATAAAAAGTGCAAATTTATTGCAGCCGTCCGTGACGTACTCGCCTGTGGAGATTGAGAAACGCGCAGGAAACGGCTTCGAGTGGTCGCGGCGTTATGACTCGGCGGAATCGGACGTTGCGGTGTTTCCGATGAAAATGTGCCTCGTTCCGTCGTCCCGCCGAAGATGAGAGCGTTAAGGCCCACGCGCACAATCAAAAATATAAGGAATTATTAGCGATATTAGGAATAAAGCTGGTGTAGCATTGACTGCGTTCAGCAGAACGTTTATTTTGCAACTGTTGGACATTTTTTGAAGCTCAGATTGGATTATTCTTTCAGATCTAAAGAAATAATCCAATCTAGGCTCAGAAAACTTTCAACAGTTACGAAATAAACGTTCTGCTGAACGTGGCCAATGATACATGAAATCTGTTGCCTGTGTTATTCCTGTCTCGGTGCGCCCGTGTTTTTCATCGTGCATCCAGCTATATTCCTGAATCCTTGATCACTAATGTCCGTTCCTTACATTTTTGATTGCGCGAGGGCCTTTCTCGTGCTAAGGGTCAACGATCAATCGTAGACAAGCGAGAGATCGATCCAACAACAAGTAGGCGTCAAACAAATTTTTTTAAATTGACGATAAACTGCAGGACAAACAGACGAATGTCTATAGGAGCCCATTTAATTGATGTCGGTCGACGCGAAACCTCGCGCCGCTTTCCTCGGCCATTTTCCGCACTTTCTCTCATAATTGCCGTAATTGTTTAAAAAAAGCAATCGCTTCCTCGCGATTTCTTTCGAGGCCGCGATTCAACCGCGACGGAAAGAGCATCAGGCGCGCGCGCGATCGAAGACTCGAGATTTCCGGCGGCGATTTCCGTTTTTGCAACGCGATTGCAACGTTACCGATGGTATTCGTCATTGAAATTAAGGTCGGGGGGTCTCTCTCTTTCTCTCACTGTCCGTAATACACCTTGTATTACGCGGCAGGAAGTCGCATATAAATTCGACGATGTCGCGGCATAAATCGCAGGGCTCGTTACGAAATGGCACGAGCGCCGAAGGAATATGAAATTGCTGCGCTTCGCGGCGCTTTAGCCGCACAGAATATATTTTATTATAAGAATAAGAAAAGTGGAAAGAGGTGAGAAAAAGACACGAGACACTCGTGCGAGTCGGCTGATAATCGGAATAACGGGAAAAAAAAAAAATACGTTTCGAGCTTCGCTCCGGCGAATTTTCTGAAAGGGTTTTTTTCTCGAAATTTTGGAACGTCTGCGCGTGGCTCTCGTCCCTCCAATTGGATTCCGCGTCGCCAAGTATCTCCGTAACGTCTTTATTGACACCTCAATGCCTTATTGCATCGGAGCGAGCGTGCCGGAATAAATACCCCGACGAGAACGAAACACTTCGTGTACGAGCCTCGGTCGACGTCAAGGCCGCGGTCGCGATCGTGCAAGGTATCCAAACTGTCCAAGACTACACAGAAAGAAAAAAAATTTCAAATCGAAACTTATATACTCAATAATTAAATATTAACGCGTTCGTATTGTGCCGTATATACACGCAACGATCAATAATCTTTTTAATAAGAATTTCAATCTTTTCGGCACTTCCTGAGCTGATGCACATTGGTGCGATAAGTTAGAGTGAATTAAAATATACTTGCCTCACTCTAACTTATTGCAATAGTGTGTGTGTGCATCAGTTCAGGAAGTTCTTCGAAAAAGAACAGACGGACGATTTGTGTCTTGCCGCGCGTAAGTACATTTGACGCGAGACACTACTGTTCACTTGACAGACGTAGATAGATCGATTATGCGCTCAAGTTGGAGATATAAAGATATTCTTAGAAAAGAGGACACAACTAATGAATCAGATGCTTTATCTAATTGTACAGTTGCTGAGAAGAGAAGGAAAGTGGAAGAGCAGTCAGTCCTTGTTCCTAGAAAGAGATGCGCATTATCTTCCCTCTCTTTCCCTTTCTCTCTCTCTCTCTCTCTCTCTCTCTCTCTCTCATTCTTTTCTTCCCTACTCGAGAGTGTATGTGTGTGTGACAGAGAGAGAGAGAGAGAGAGAGAGAGAGCGTCCGACCACGCGTATCTCTGTCTTTCGACATGTCGTCAGCTGTTGCACACGAATACGCAGTCATCTATATAAGCCTAGATCCAGGATTCCCATACATCGGTATATACGTTCCTGTCCTGCGGTCACCCGGAATAATCGCGCGCGCGCGCACTCGCATTATTTTCCCGCTCGACAGCCCGCGAGCGAGAGCGCGCTCCGCGCCCTTCTCACCGCGGTCCACGTTTCACGTCGCACAAAATTCCGGAGTAAAGGGAGTATCAGCGGACAACGCGGATATGGGCGTCGAGGGAAGAAACGGCGCGTCTCAACGTTCCACGTGCGTGCCACATGGATCCGCCATGAGCGTAAACGCGGCGCGGAGAGGCGAGGCGAGGCGAAACGCCGAGCCGTATTCAGGTAGATCGGTTGATGCGGCCGGAGAGAGCGCGGGGAGACACTCGGCGAGCAGGGGAAGGGGGCGTCTGCGCACCTGGCGCGCGCGCGCGCGCGCCGCATCGAGCTTTTGCACCTTTCCCTCCGCGTCGCCGCGATTTTTCACCGCGGCTCTCCTCGTCGAGAAATCCGCCGCGGCCTTTCCCCGTCTCCCGCGCGTATTTTCCACCTCGTTCCCGAACGCGTATACATCGCGCGAGAGATATCCTCCATTTCTTCCCTTCGCTATCTCTCTCTCTCACTCTCTCTCTCTCACTCGGTTTCCCCTTCCCCCCTCCCCGTCTCTATCGCTGCCGTCCCCCTCCTCTTTCGTTCTGCAGGCGAACAGGCAGGTACATACATACATGCTCGATGCTGTCCTCTTCCCCCCCTCCCCCCGCGGATCTTCCTCAGGTGGCCCGATTCCAAATACAGCCGCACACTTTTTCGAGCGACACCTATACAGCGCGACGCGATGATATTTCGGAAGTCGCGCCGGAAGGAGTAAATAACCGCGAGCGAGAACGAACGGTGCTCAGGTCAATATGGCGGATATACGGGTATAGCCTCGTCTCTCTCTCTCTCTCTCCCTCGCTCCGAGTTTCTCTCTTATCTACGGTAAATCCGATCTCCGAATACTCGTTATCTTCACCGCGCTCGCGCGCGTCCCCGCCCCCCCCCCCCCAGATTGACGCGCCACTTGAACGCGCAAAATTCTGCCGAACGTTTTTCGCCGTTTCGCGGGAGACGGTTGATTCTTCTCCGCGAGGTACGCAACGGATATTCCCTTCCTTCTCTCTTTTTTTTCTTTCGTTTAGTTCGACGTCGATCCGCGCACCTGTCTAACCCGTCGTTAACCCACGCGGATCGGAATTCCGCCAGATATTTATTTGTTTCGTTATTCGCCTCGCGAGAAGGAGCGAAAGAAAAAGAGAACCGTTCCTATGGCTGCTGGCGCAACAAGTGTTTCCTCTCCCTCTCTTCCTCCACTCCTCTCTCTCTCTCTCTCTCTCTCTCTCGCTCTCTTCCGCGTGCTTCGATATCTTCACCGCGCACCGGCATAACTCGTCATTAACGCCGCATGAAATTCCGCGTGATATTAATTCGTTTTTGCTGTTTGCTCGACAAGAACACCTTCCGGACGGCCCGCAATAAGCATTTCCTTCTCTCTCTCTCTCTCTCTCCCCCCTCTCCTCGGTTGCCGTAAAGACGCCGAGCGAGTCAAGGGGGACTCCAGCCAACGAGAGAGAGAGAGGGGCCGCGTCGACGCGCAGTCGCCAGGTGAGGCAACGACGACGACGTGTTCGCCACGTTATACGGGGGGATCGCGCGGTCAGTGCTGCGGAGAACCTTGCGACTTTCGACGGCGCTCCGTCCGAAGCGAGCGACCGACCGACCGTGGGGAGAGAGAGAAAGAGAGTGAGCGAGGGAAAGAGACGGGAAGCACACCCGTAGTTACGCGCCCGCCTGTTCGAAATCGATCCTGCCTGTTTTTCTTTTTTTTTTTTCATCTTCTCTTTTCGGTTACTCCTTACTCCAGGTGCGCGCCGCCGTCGGTCGGACCGCCGCGCCGTCGGGCCCATAACCTCAAAAGTCCACCGCGTCCGTCCGAGAGCCGCGAAAGAGAAAAATAATGTCGTGCGCGACGGATAATCAGTGAGGCGGATCAGTGACAGACGTCCCCCTCCCCGGGACGTCGCGACGCTGCGCGTCCAGTGCATCGAGAAGCAGCGGGAAGAAAGAAGATCGGGTGAAGAAAGGGGAGGAATCGGAGCAAGGGGGTCGTTTCGGAGCCGCCAGGTGCGCTCCCGCGGGGAACGATGACGGGAACGAGGACGGGAGGAACCGGGAATGGAGGAGCAGGAGGAAGTGGAGGAAGCGGAGGAGCAGGAGAAAGCTCGCAAAATATTCTGGTCACCCTGTACGTGGCGACCGCCGGCCTCCAGGGCAACGCGCTCGGCTCCGACGAGGAGGAGATCACGCTGCTCGTCTACGTGCTCATCGACGAGCTGCAGAACAAGGTAAGCTAACGGCGGAAGGAGCGGCGGGCGGGTGAAAGGGAGAAGGAGAGATCGCGCGCGCGAGCGCGCGCGAGAGGCGGAAGTGCCATGGTTTCGCCACGGACGAGTTGAGATGAGATTCATCTCCTCCCCGTGGGATCGTCCTCGCAGCCGCGAGAATCCCCGCTGCACCTCGGTCGAACTCCCCCCCGGGATTTAGCCGAATCGTCGACCGCGACTTGTCGAGCGACGCGTGTATTTTGTTGACGCGCGACGGAGTCGTCGTTGTTTGTCAAACGGGGAGTTTCGCGATCGGGGACGACGAGATTGTGTATTGGAAATTTCGCCGCGAGCGCGAGCTCCGCCGGTTGATCGACCGATCAAGCGGCTCGAAGTCTTCCCTCTTATGTCCGTTTGTACGAATATGGATTAACTTTAATCTCCGTTCAATTCACCTTTCATCTTTTTCTAAGTTCTAAGAATTGGAAAAAGGTAAGAAGTAAGTTAAAGTTGATTTCTGCATTGACAGAAAAAAATTGATGTCAATTTGTCAGCGAACTTGCCAACGCAAATTGTTGGCGCGAATCGAGTGGAGATTGATGTGAATCGATAACTTTTGTCGTAGCGAAAAATGCGTTCGTTTCGAACGTGCTTTCTCACATTTTCTGGAAACGCGGATCGTGTGTCTTCCGCTTCAAGTCACGCGTTCAAAATGGGAGACCGTGTCTGACCCCAAAATGTCCATTTCTACCAATGCGGATTAACTCGCTTTTTATCTTTTCCTAATTCTAAGAATTAGATTTATCTTATCTATCTTGATAGAAATGAGCATGAGGCCCAATATTTGTCATTGCGCTTCCGCGCAAGAAACTCCGTTGAAACTCCAAGTCTCGAAACGAGACAGCGTCAACAGACGAATCTCGAGAGTCAATATACGTGACGTCGCATTTGTAATCACGATTCGAGTGAGAAACTCATCAGGTGAAGACGCCTGAATCCGCCTTTTCGCGACTCGGCGGAGAGAAACGGAGGTGAATGGAAAGTGCCATTTAAGGCAAACTGAAACCACGACATGCGTTTGCATAACTTATTCAAAAAGGACTAGTTTTTGTTACGTAGCTGTCTGTAAAAGATATATCTGGCTGACGACAGAATTTATTACCTTCCGAAAAAAATACTTGGCACATTTAAGAATAATCAATCGATATACAGCGTGTCTCGCGATACTTTTCGTAGAGTAGAATATTTTTGAAGTAAAATATTCTTTTCATAAAAAAAAAAGTTCAACCACGTCTTATCGCGAGCTGCGTATCTTTTACAGAAAAGGAGAACGCTTCTCCGGAAATAAATGAAGATTCCTTTTAAATGAGTTGCATAAATATGTGTCACGATTTCTCGTAGAACTGCGCAGGGGGAGACTTTCGTCAACCTGCCGAAATTCATTTAACAGTTTTTTAGCTTTCCGCGTGCAATGTCTACACCGACTGCGACCATGACGATTCTATTGCCGGCTAGACAGCTCGCGGCCCCGCGTGTCCGCTTTCGAACGTAGGTTTTAGTTATGCAAATGTTTTCTCTCTCCGTACATCGTAAAGACTAAAGACGATCGCGCGTAATCCGAACATAAAGAGGAGCCAGTCGCGCTCGGCGAGACCCGCTTGTGATTCAGACCTGCCGGCCTAAAAGCCTCGAAATTCGTCGCGGTCCTAAATAGCTTAAAACAGGTACGAGAGATGCTTTTCTCCGCTAAATCGTAATTGATGCTAAAGATCGTTTCCGCGACGGCACGAGGTCGTGAATTGCGGTTTGCCCAATTCAATTCTGATTGCCCGATAACGGATACTCCACCTCTAGGATCCTCCTATAGCGTTAGATAAGTCGGCTAAATTGATTTACCGTCGCCTCTGTTTTGCGTTACGTTTATTACGCTAAAGAAATCCGGCGAATTACGTCGAGGGACGATTCTCGAAAATGTGATAAAGATCAATCGACGTCAGTAGAATCGCTGATTTTATATCGAAAGATCAAGGCGCTTTCGCGATGCGCGCTCATCGGGCTCGCATCGATTAAGTATCATGATTAGCAAGTTTTTTTAAAACGTACCACGGGGTCTCGTCTCGACTCTCGACACGCGAGATGTAAACGAAAGAAAAAAAGATCTCGCCGAGCAGATCGCGCGTTCCGTCGCGTATCGGGTGATGACGAAGGAGGGCTTTTAACAGATGTTTTTCACCGAAAAAAAGAAGAGACATAATTAAAGAGGGGCGAAGGGAGTTTATCGAGGGACTTTGCGCGGTGGATCGCGATCTCTTGACGCGCAAATCGCGTGAACTCCCCCCCGGGCGATTTTAAAAGTGTTATTACTCTTAATTTAATAGAACCGATTCAGTTTTTATGCAATTTAATACCTCATTCGACTGTAATTCTCCGCAATCACTCGCTTGATGCGTTGTACAATTAATCAACGGTTAAATACGAGCATAAGTGATTTTTTTTTGTTTATGACGAAAGCGAGAAATTTTCTCTTTTGCGCTCGGACAAATGATTTATCTTTTACGGGGCTATTATGGTTTCGTGAACAGCTTAGAAACTTCGTCACGAATAGAAAAGAGATGTAGAAATCTAAGAGATCCGAGTTAAATTATGGCCATCAAGATGTGGTCTCGAGCAACGCGGTTTTGCACAAATATTTGATTTTGCCAAATATACGAGGTGTAACTCAATAAATTTTCCAAGTTCCAAGTCTACTTAGAATAGTTTTACTTTCGAAAGTCCAATTGCTTGATCGATTCGGAAATTTCGTCTCTGACTTTCTCGTTTTTCCATGTCATTTATTCATCCATGAATTTTCAATGATTTTTATAACCTTTGTCGTCGCATTGTCGTTGGATTATTCATGTAGGTTGATTTATTTCCCTTAGAATTTAATGTCTCGCGCCGCAGTTTTCAGTAAATCTTAGTCAAATATTTTTGAATTATTGACTCTTTAATAATTGTATAAAAAATATTGGACATCATCTTTTATTATAGATTTTCGATTGTTGATTTATCCAGACTTAAGTATTTGCATTTTATCCTTCGAAAAGTGTGACGTAGGAATACATATATATAAGAAATATTTAGAATAAATGAATATTAATATTTCAGGCCATATCATTAAAATATTTATTCCTCAGAAAACGGTTACGTTAACTAGCATTTTTCTGCAGCTGATCTATTCTGAATGCTATCTGTCTCGATAACAAAATTGCCAAGATAATATTACCAAACTGAATTATACCGAAGCAATTGCATTCGCAGATAACAAAAACTCTTTAAGCATTATTGCATTTTTTTACCATTCTACTGAGCAATTATTTTAATTTAAAACGTAGGCAGATATTCCAATATCTAAATAATTTCCTTTTCCTACATTATCCTTTTATGTATTTCCACTTTTCTCCGTTTTAGCGTCAAAATTCACGTTTCTCCTTCGAAAACTGTATTCATACGCAATTCAATGCAATTTAATATACGACCCTTTTCAATTTAATTTAAACGAATGTTCAGAAGCGGGATATCTACCTTCGTCTTGGCGATCGTTTCGTCGCGAAAGATTTTTGTGAAAGCCAGAGCGCAATTAAATCTTTTTATTTCATATTCTCCTTAAAAATCATATAAAATTTACAAATTGGAAGAAATCGAGCCAAGAAATATTCTCGATTTATTAAAATTGGAAATAAAATCAAAATGGAATCGGGACGAGGAGAAAGTGGAGGATCTCCACGATGATCTGCAGAGATCATCGTTCCCCGATTTCGAAAATTACTATAATTATGTATTGTAATTAGGAATTCGTTTTCATTTCGCGAAACGGACTCGTATATTATTTCAAGCATTCGCGATTCCTGGCCCGAGTAGGCAAAAGCTCGAGATTATACAGACGCAGTCGCAGGATTCACGTACCGGATTGTGTAGCGATGTATAAGTACCGTATATACCAGACACGAGATGCTTCTCGTGCCACCCCGGGTTGCGTGAATCGTGAATCTCGCGACGCCGACGAATTCGCGGTTACGCAAAACCGCGGCTTCTCGAGCTCCCGAGATCCCGCGGAAGCCGGTCTCTATATCTATCTTTCTCTCCTTTTCTCTCTCGTGGTGCGAGACGCTTGCGCGGTCATGCCCGTGCGTGTCGCCGGCTGCCATTGTTTCTCGAATTATCCGGCGGAGGCGGAGCATCGCGCCCTCGAAAGGTCGTCCATTACCTCCAGCCTTGTGCCGGCGCGATCACCCGGTTATGCGCCTGGCGCCGTTCGCACGCTCTTTCTTCTTTCTTTCTTTTTCTTTATTTTTCCTCCCCTTTCTTCTCAGCGCTGGTTCTGAACCGCGCTCTCTTCTTCTCTCTCCTCCCCTCCCCCTCGCGCTCCGATTGACCTTTCTCAATCCTGATTTCGTTTAAATGGCACCGTCCTATAACTGCCGGCTTGACAATCTCCCTCGAATTTTAATTTTATACCGGCTGCATCATTTTTCTCAGATTGAATAAGCCTAGTATAGTTTCTCAATTTGTCTGTACTTCGATTTCGATTTTCACTCCCTCGCGTCTATACGAAATTTAATTTGAAAGTGCAGATGCTCGCGATCGCTTTGGGCCGGTTTTGCGCAAGGGTGGTTGCGATACTCTTCCTTTCCGCGATTGAGACATTTTCTACGTTTCCGCGCAATTTCGCCCCGGCCCGGCCGCGGCGTCGGCGACGCTGCGTAATCCAGCGACGTTGAAGAAAAAACGTTAAAAACGAAAAATCGTGTCTAATGGTGTCCCGCAACGATGCTAAGGGTTTTACCTGTCTAATCTAATCTAAACGAGCCTACGGGAAATTCTACAGGAAATTCTACGGGAATTGAAGTTCTCGATCTTTTTAAACAGATATCTTGTAATGACTTGTAATAGGATACGAGTCTTTATGCTTTTATTTTCTTTCTTAGCTATTCAGTCGCATAATGATTATGCTAGTTTGCAAATTTTTATTTTTGTTCTTGCTCAATCAATAAATATCATAAAATTTTGAAAATAAGATACATTTGAAGGAAAAGAAAAATTCACCACATATCTTATTTAATTTTTTTTCAACTATGACAAGTGATATTAGCACAAATTTAAATATATTTAAAACATTTTAAACTAATTACAAAAATAAATTCTGATTATAAATAGAGTTATGGAGACTTCTATCAGTTAGGGAAGGTTATTATCAAAAAGGGACGAAAACGTGATGGGTTATTATTGCTGGTCTCTTCTATTGTAAGAGAAACAGGGCCATAAAACCTTACAAAAGGCAAGATACTAAAAAAAAATTGTACATTCCTTTTTTGAGTTATAGACAAAGTTATTGCAAGTATAAAACAGAAAATATTCTTCAACTTTCATACTGTTCCTTGATTTTCTAAAATTTGGGTAAAAAAATTGCGAGGCACTTTTAGACGTGTAGGAATTTTTGGTTTGGCATATACAAGCAACGAGACAAGAGGAAGAGGAACAATAGGAAACGGGTCTTTAAGGCCATTGCACGTAACAAAGTTTTAGTCATAATCGTAAGGTTGTAAGAAAATAGACCAATCGCAGTCGATTATTCTCCTCGCGCTTGAAGAATAATCAAGTGTGATTGGTCTATTTTCTTACGGCCTTACGATTAAAACTAAAACTTTGTTACGTGCAATGGCCTTTAGTTGGTCACGAGTAAAAAACGCTGTAGACTAGTTACAGGATTCTACATCGACGTTCGCCGATGTTCTTGTTCTTCCTCACGTTTCTTGGATCAATCTCGCGACACGCGACATAACGCGTCTCTCGGTTCGAGAAATCTAGCGCGCGCCCGCGCGCGCGCGCGTTGCAGCAACAGGTGCTCCCGGTTTCCTTTATTCTTCGTTGCGAATCGTGTCTTGCACGAGTGCGCCCGGGTCCCATCTGGTCGGCTGTTTCCTTTTTTTTCCTCCCTCCTCGAGTCGCATACCTGCCTGCCTATAATCTCGAATGGTGCCCCGATCGGGGACAACGGCCGCGAGCGAGCGAGCGAGCGAGAGGCGCTCCTCTCCGGTCTCCCCCCCCCCGGTTACGGAGAGGAAATCGAACGATAAGAGCAAGTTGTCGCGTTGTTGCTGATTATGATATCGTCTCGGATAGCGGTATCTGACATAATGCCTCGCCTCGAAAATTGCCACTCGGATTTTCCAGGGCAGTGTCTGCCAGCTCTCGCGGATTGTCGTCGAGTTAAGAATGTCGGTAGTTTCCCAGATTTCTGCGATAATACATCCGTCTTATGACGTTTCGTCTCATCGCCTTTTCGTCTTTTATCGCATTGCATATTTTTTTCAAACAACAAATTTTTGAAGGATTAACGACGACATGAATAAAGAACGTTAGTTCTTTACTGTTGAATTAACGCACGACATTCTTAAACTACCTACAATCGAATAACGATACAACGGGAGTACATAACGTTTATCACGATTAATGTAATTCCAAGTTCTAAGTTCGACAGGAGAGGAAGTGTAAAGTTCACGTGACGAGTAAGATACTTGTCTATCTTGATTCTAGTCACTATCTATTTACTTTGCAATTGTAAATTGACGCACAGGCTGTTTTTACACAGCTTTTTTTTTACGTCGAAAACAATTGCGCGCAAAAAAAAGAAGCTTGAGAAACATTTTCGGGGAGTTTCATCTTTTTTCTTCTTCAGTAAATGATGCTGTAAAGACATTTGAAATTACAAGTAATTACACAACAAATTGAATGGACGCGCAAGTCTTTTGAGTCTTTCTTTTGAATCCTTTACTAATCTGCGTTTATCTATATACTTACTGATATATTTTGCTTATACAATCTACAGTTATCGAACAAAGACTGACTTATCTAAACTTATCGTATATAAATTAACTAACTTATCAGATATCGTGCAGCTGCTGAAGGCTAATTGTATAAAGCTACAACTGTTAATAGTATCCTAGATTTCTACAATAATACATCCATATCACATAGATTCGTCTCCTCGTCTGTCCTTTATCGCATTACATTACAGATTCTTTCGAGCAATACATTCTTCAAGGATTAACACGACGACATGGATAAATAAATAATTGTCGTATATCGCGACGAAAAGTTTCGGTTCGGTTTCGACAATTTGCGAGTATTCCTCGCGGCCGATGCTGCTCGAACGGAATTAATTAACAGAAAGCTGAGAAAGAGCAAACTGCATGCCCACAGAAACATATCGTTATTTATGAAATACGATCGTCTGGCGACGGGATTCAATTACTCTCTTCAAGCGTCAGTAAACCACGGTTTACTCTACGACCAATTTCATAACTCTTTGCGGTGAGCCTGGTTGATGCCCGGCCAGGTATATATTGCGCCGGTATATCCCGTCGCAGATTTGCTGGAGCATTCTCTCTCGTGAGAAGCGAGAGGACGTTGACTTATGCTGACAGCAAGGCTGCGGCTCTGTATCTCGAAACGCGGCGCCGCCGGCGTCAGGGACGCAAAACGAGGCGATACGTCCGCCGGCAGATTGAAAAATCCTGCGGATTTCCGCGGCGTCCGGCCTCTCGCGATTTTGCTAAAAAAACTCGACGTACAGTACAATACCTACACCCGAATCTTTGCTCAAGCGAGACTCGCTAATATTTGAGCGGCCCGGAAAGTCGCTTGTTTGTCGTAACTCGCGTTTTTCCTCCTCCTCGAAGGAGACGCGTTTCCACGGGAATTAACGTCGCTTAATTATACATGCGGCCACTTTTGCATATGTACACGGGGCGAACGGTGGAGGGAGCCCGGGGAGTCGTGTTTTTCGAGGAGCGGAGCGCGCGCGCGCGCGCGGGTCCTTTAGGTCAGTTTAGGTCTTAGGTATTCGTCTATCAAACAGAGGAGGACGTGCATCTTTCATGAGCCGGTCTCTCCACACGAATCTCCCTCTCGTAGACTCTCGCCTCCGACTTTCCGTAACCAACATTCCGCTCCGTGTATACCCGCGAGCCGTAGGTACATATGTTCGCGCGCGCGACCGATCGACCGCCCCATTCCGGTCCACCATCTTAACTCTTTCCTCTCTTCCCACCTTCCTTCCTCGCTCGCGATGGTCTCTCCCACCCCGGTCCGGCTTCCACCATGGTCGCCGGCTGCGAATCGGGATTGCGTCTCGACTCGCCGAGCGCGAGCGCCGGGACACGCAATCACATATCAAGAACAAGATATACGCCTGTAACGCGGGATTGATTAGGCCTTCCATTACGAGCCCTCGCTAATCCCACGTTAAGAAAAGAATCGCAGCGAGAGATCTCTCCGGTCCGCGAGAGAAGCGGATCGCCCCCCCCGCCCCCCGGCCCCGGGCCGGTCGTCTCGTTCGATCAACCTGGAGATGGACACGTGACGGTAATGACAACTCGCGTTATGTCATCCTCGCAGGGACGCGACGTCGAGCGTGACCCGGTAGACGTCGAATTACGTAACTCGTCACGTTTGCATTCCTATTTGTTTTCTCGTTCCCTCTGCCCCTCTCTCTCTCTCTCTCTCTCTCTCTCGACGAGGAGGACGGATATTCTTGTCGTCTCCCGAAGCGGGACCTTTGACCCTCCCGGACTTCACCTCACCGCGATCCCGCAACGTCGCAGTTTGACCGGCGCATTTGCAATTTATGAGAGTACTTCGCGTGTATAACGTTTGATTCGACCTTGTATACAACCGCGGCGGGTTTTATATACGGTTGCAACATCCTCGTCGTCGGCAAAACGAAGAAGGAGAGAACGTTATACGTCGCCGCCACTCTCGCCCCGCCGATTTCTCTTCTGCTCTCCTTTTCCTCCTTTTTTTCCCCCTATTTTCTACTTCGTTTTCTCCGCACGGCGCGTGCCACGGTTTCAGCGCCATTCGCTATAGCTTGGAGGTGATAGTATTGGTGGAATACTCTTTCGTTCATTGAACCCTCGTCCTTCGGAAAGCTCTTGTCTTTCTTGTGCATCGAATCCGGAAGACGCTCGAGATACGAAATTAAGCTCGTTTGTTAATAGTATTTAGTAGTATTTATTTAGTAATAGTATTTACAGCATAATTAGTAATATATATTTAATATTTATAGTATTTAGTATTCAGTATTTAGTTTTTGGATTTGGTACTTGGTACCAGTAATAGTATTTAGTATTTATATATGTATGTAAAACAAACGTCGTTTCTTCTTACAATTAACTTTTCAAAGTTATGGGAAACGGACGGCGAGTTTCATGTTGAGACGAATCGAAGATTATCTCTGATAACGCGAGGTTTGCGAAAACCTACCGAAATTGATGGCTATAATTATCGAGGAAAAACGCATCGTTTGTATAATCTTCTCAAAAACAAATCGCGATTACGATTCGCGTCTTTTCGAATTCGCGCACCGTTTCGCCGTTTAAGAATTTCAAAGGATATTCGCGGAACCTTCTTTCTATGCAGTTTGAAACAAACGCACGTCCTTCTCTCGCGAGCTTCCGAGAAAGCGGGACCGGCTCCGCGGTTTTTCGGTAAGTTATTCCTGTCGCGTGCGTGCAAAAAGGATCTCGCGCAGCGACGAAGGCCGGTCGAAGGAGCAAGTTATATATTTACGTAATGCTCGGTGAGAGAGAGAGAGAGAAAGAGATCCTTCTCGTATTGCGCCACGGCTTTTCATCGACGCGGCATCATTCGAAGACGCTTGATCCACGCTACGCGGTTGCGAATGTTGCGATGATAAATAGTGCCTCCGGCAGAACCACCTTGATCTGTTAACCCCGCGCGTCAAAGAACCTGCCTATTATATTTCTTGCACGAACATACGTCGTCGCGAGCTGTAGAACGCGAATAGAGCTATAAATATTCCAATACTTATATCTCTATGAATAAAAATTAGGATTTATATTAAAAGCTGCGCAATTCGAAGCGCTGGAAATAGAAATATAGCTGAATTATACGTTCGACTATTTGTCTGCGCGTTGATTTTGTGCTATTCGAAAGTTTTTTGAGCGATTAAAAGGAGGATTGGATAAAAGATTAACAGGAAGTCACATCTGACAGATCTCGATACAAGTTAGACCTGCAACTACACTGTTGAATATTAAAAGATTAAATTCAAGCCAATACTTTAAGTTAAATAACATTTTGTTATTTTTAACTACCATGCGTGTCGAAATTTATTATTTTCACAAAACAGTAGATATTATTTTAACTTCATTGGTTTAGTTAAATTAACGCTATATCGAGTAGGAGCAGAACAACCTACAAGAATGGTTAAAAATTACTCAAATTGAGTATAATTTGACACGAATTTAACAATGTGACCAAAGCAGTAAAAATAATTTTTTTAAATTACAATCATTTAATTTTAATCGTAAAATTAATCGATTTTATCGGGACATTTTCTGAGATTTTCGTGACTTTTGTAGTTATGTATAAATGATTAAATTGATCGATTTACTTTTTCTCTTCATCCTTTCTTTCAAAGATATAGTATAATTAATTAGCGGAAATTAATCATCGATAGTTCCAAGGACGGTGAGCATAATCCGGGTTAACACCGAATTTACTGCGATGTTTGAATTAACGTCCGAATATATTCTTAAATTTGAAGAAGTCGCGGCGCGATAAGAATATAACTGTAGGTTGAACGTGATTGCGTGACGTAAACCAAGACACAAATAAATACATAAAAGAAAGCTTAAATGCGCGCAAAAGTCCGCGCGATAAGCTTTTCCCGCGCGTCTCCGCGAGTTCTTATCGCGGAAAATTATTTTCGGAAAATGATCTCGTAACTGCTTTCGAGGCGCTAGCGTCATTGTTATTATTACTCTTAGTATTGGTAGCTATTATTATACTCAGTATTAATAGCGACGGTAATTTTAAGACATTCTGTACATCGGAGCACATGGTAATCATCGGAGACATACTTATTATCATTCGTATATGTTTATGCTGATTTAGTACTCACGTGTATACCTGCATAAAAGATATGCGGGCTCAGCAAGGTCGAGGGGCTTTCGTACTTTGTCCATTCGTTCTTCGAAGACCGCGTCGCGTCGTTAGACCACGTCAGAATTAAAACATGACGTGCATGTTGCAAACTTTGTCGCACTAGTCCTGCAAGACGATTCGAAAGATTCGATGCTGCGATAAGAAATCTCAGCTTCCTTCGAAATTTGGAAAAAAAATTCGCATAAAACTGAAATCAGAACATTATTAAATTCGCAGTGTCAAATTATACTATTTCTCTCTTTCAGTAATAACCATTCCTGTAGATCGCCACTGCTCCTACTCAATATGTCGTTAATCAATTTCATCCTTTAATATTTAACAGTAAGGCATTATGTGTTGATCGATTTCCGAAAAACGGAATTAGCCTGGGAATTCTCGAATATACATTTTTATTTATTTACAGTAACAACGCGGGATGCGAAATTTCGCGGTGTAAAAAATCGCAAATTTAGAGAATCTCTTCATCATCAGAGACTGTCTTGACGTCTTGAGGTAACGTTTCGTAATATTTCCTTCGCTCGGTGGCCTCTCGTTCGGCCTCGCGATTTCTTTTCTCATTATTAGTTGAAGAAAGAAGTCTGAATAGCCCATTCGACGATTTACGATTCTCTATTGTTCTGCTTCTTTTTATACGTGCGAGATCCTGAACCAATAGCTATAATTTCGCGTAACGTTTTAATTACTTAATTATAAGCAACTCATTTTTGCTCTCGACATTGAAATATCATCATGTAGCTTGTGTAACGTGTAACCTGATTGTAAAAAAAAACCTTTTTTTTACAATCAAATTAAGGAAACTCTTTTTTAACTTCCAACGTCCCTCCAAAAAATGTATAGCTAGCGGCGTCGGTGCAATTATGCCGATTATCACTATTCCAAGCTGTCGGGACACCGATGCACCTCCAGCTGCCCCTTCCGATATGCAATCGTCGCAGCTGCGGCGAAAACGCATCGGTCTCGTCGCAGGCGCATCTAGGCGTTAACACCGCTAATCGCGATGCATTATCGATGCACGAGAAAACGCACGGGTCAGGTTCAAGGTGCTCGTGACCTTGACCGCGCTGTCGTAGACCCTGGTCCCCGACCGTCCGGTTCTGCGTTTCGATCGAAAAAAATCTGCCCGGATCCCCCTCTCGTCCCCCTTCGGAATGTTTCGACAGAGCATATTTCTGCAAACGGGGGGAAGAAAGAACGAAACATGCGACGATAACAAAACGGAACGTGTCTCTTCGCGTAATCGTCCGGATTTTATTCGTATCGGGTCGTATGTTTATGGATTAAAGTCGAGTAACTGTAAGTAACGCTTGCGACGAGGAGCGGTGCGGGGAAGTAACAAACACGTGGCGATAACGAAATGGAACACCGATCGTGTGCGATCGCTGAGATTTTTATTCACGGAAGTGAATTTTAATCTCTCGGCCTAACTGGCCAAGTTTATTGAATAAAATTTATAACGTTTCGACCAAGGATTTTGATCTTTTTCAAAATGTAAATTAGAGTCATGCACTGTTAAATTTGCACTGTCAAATTATATTCAATTTGCGTCATTTTTAACCGTTTATACATGTCCATTGCTCCTTAAAAAAATGTCGTTAATTTAACTAAACCAATAGAGTTAAAATAATACTGTTTCGCGTTAAAATAATAGATTTCGACGCATTGGTAGTTGAAAATAAAATGTTATTTAACTCAAGGTATTGTTTTGAATTTCATCCTTTAATATTTAGTAATTGATAATTTATTTGAAGTCTAAAGAGTCTACTAATTATTAAATCCTCTAGTATTTAATAATTAGTAAACTTTGTAATATAGTAGACTCACAAAAAATCTCTGTAATTATGACATTGTGCCCAAACTACGTCATTTAAGTCTAAAAGCTGAATTATAAGTCCAATTTTTATTCACATCTGCGGAAATAAAACGGAACCGTCTAACGAAGTAAAAACGAGGCAAAAACATGCTCGTTTCACAAAGACGATTCTTTTCTCTTACTACGAATCTTATCCCGCACGAATGTTAGGACAGATGGGACCTAATGCAGTCGCGCGAAGTGTCGTAACGCACAATCCGCGCGTCGCTCGTTTTCCTTTCGCAATAATATTTTTCATAACATTTACTTTCGCGCGGCGAGTGTTTCGACTTTGAGCGCGGAAGCGGCTCGCGCTCGCGTTTTTTTTTTTCTGCCTCATACTTCGCGACTCGCCTCGATAAGCACGGAAGCGAAAGCGTACGTCGTCGCCCCGCTTTTGTTCGCCCGCGCCGTCTGATATCAGATAAAATTTAAGTTGCGTCGGTTGCGTCTCTCCCCGTTGTGCTGCGCGTGGAATATAAGTAATTGATTGCGTCTTTCACGCGCCGCATAGCAACAGCCTCGCCGCTCGAGGAAGTTTTTTGCCACGGCGTCGCTTCCTCACGAACTCGGGCACGATTCTTTTTGCAGGTGCTGGGCAGGCAGCAGTACATCGTGCGACCGATGGTAATGGAGGAGAGTTGCACGCCCGGGACCGGCAGCGAGAACCCAGCGATTGCCGGAAGTAGCGGGATCATTAGCGAGGCCGCGCTGGCACACGCGCCAGCCTTGACCGAGCGAAACCTCCGGGAGTACGGGATTCCTCTGCAGCAGGCTATCGAAAAGGTGCCCCTTATATCGACGAAAATGAAACGGATCTGAGATATTCATTGAAAAGTTAATTAAAGAGCCACAGGCTATTAAAAATGCTCGACGAATAGAAATTTTCATTATTTATCGAGAGATTGCTAAAGGAAAGTTAATAGAAAAGACAAGTTTGCTCATCATTTCTTGTCTATTGAGAAATAAAGATATGAATATTTCAGGAGACTTTGGTTAAAAGATAATCCCTTGAGCGAAATTTTAGCAAAAAGTATTTGTTTGGCATCAAAAGTGTAATGCCTTACGATCAAGACATTATTTATTTGTTTATGTATAATGTATAATGTATAATGTATAAATAAACGCGATTAAAGGAGATTCTTTTAGTGCACATAGTACGATTATAATTACAACATCAGCAAAACACTCAGAATAAGAAAGAAGAATATAAGAATAAGTTATCAGTAAGTTATATAAGAAATTGCCAAAAATATGAAAAATCGCGGAATATTTGAAGTATTTTGAAAGCTGAAATTTATCTTTCTTTTGAAGATATTATTACACATCGATATGTATCGATTGCTGATATGTCGCGCGATATATTCGTCAACAATATTCTCAAGGGATTATATAATAACGATAAAATAATCTAACTGCACATTTAATATCGATTTCTATTTCAAGTTTGAGACCTGGTGGAGCTCCGTGCCTGGCGTAACTTCCGGTGTTAAGCCGCGATTCGTCGTGGACGGCCAGGCGCCGATGAGGCAGTGCCTGCATCCGGAGGCTTGCAACAAGGACATCGAGCTGCCGGAACACTACAACTACTTCCACGATCTCCGGAAGGATTTCGTAGAGTGCTACTCGTCTCACGGGGAGTTATCGACCCTCGGAGTGCAAGAGATGCTGCAATGTATCCTTTCCACGCTTACGTAAAAACTGTCATCGGTCGTCGAGCTGATTTCGTTGCGTATATTTCCTATGTCGTGTCTTTTTACACATTTTTAGTCTCTTTTTCTTTTTCGTTCCGTCTACAATTTGTAACGTTATCTTTGACATCAGTGCCACTGCATGCGACCAATTTAACAATTTATTCATACACATATCAGAAATTTTATTGCGATTTTTCGATATGAATTTTCTCGTCTTCGATTTAGAGGATATCAAGGAAATTGTGGGACAATTTATTTTAGCTAACGATCTCTTTAACCCGTTGCTATTCTCAGACAACAATTACCTCCGAAAAGCGATCTATCGCCACCTCAGATTAGATCCTCAATTTCTTCACGGAAGAATCGGCCGTGGTCGAATAAAATCTCGCTCGGAGCAGTCCGTACTCCAAAGTGTGCTGTGCCAGTTAAGGAATCTCACGCGGTATTGTATGCTAATGCAAATGCGCACGTCCTCGCCCATGATGTATCGGTAACGGTGCTCGGCCGCAGAATGGTATGGCAGTCTCGTGTTCGAGCTTAAGCGGCGTAACGCCGACACGGGCACGTCCGACGAAGAAATTCACCCACGTGTCCGTGGCCGCCTGTGAATTTCCACGTCGGGGACCTTCGCGTCGCGTGGCCGTCAGACGGCGCGACGGAAGTAACACTCGTCGCGATCCCCGACGACGGCATCGGCCGCCCCGAGCGGAGCCAGTAGCGAGTAGTCTCTGCGGTCGTACGGAGTACGAGCACACGTGTCGCTGCCATCCGCGGACTCAAACGCGATCGTGACGAATTCTCTGGCCGTCTCTGCCTGATCTGCGACGTGTCTGAATTGTCGCGGATTGGATTAGAAAAGATCAAAACCTTCTGGAGTGACGGACTCTTCCTGAGCTTTAATTTAAGGCTTGACGCGCCTTAAATTAAATCGGAATCGAAGCCGCGGACAGGTACGTTTTCGTTCCGCGTCTGCCTGCGGGCCGGGGTGAAAAGATAACTGGAACATCTGATTAATTGCATTCGAAGAGTCGTTTGAAAAATAAGATTCCGTTATCAACCGCGCCTCAAGCTTGATACGGGGAGATCTTTTAATCTCACATGTTAATTAAATTAATCGCGATTTTTATTTATTTATAAAGGTGACGTTTGATTCGATAAAGACGTATCTCGTATTCATTTTATTCGCGGATGAAATTTATCTCGATACTTGCGTCCTAACGGCGAATAGTAATGCGGTCTCCCGGTTCTCTCGATTCATCTCACTCCTGTTCTACGACAACGCGAGGACATCGTGCTCGTTGTGCCGAATGCACTTCCATTTGTAATGGAGATTTGAATCGCGAAGTTGAGAAGAGATTTCCAAGAAGTCAGAGGTAATAAGAAGCGCGCCCGAATGAGACGACTGTCGCTCCAGTCTTCAAATCCGATCTCGATGCACGTCGGGTGCCAGTCTTTTTTTTATATCCAGCATGCGTCGTGCCGTATCTACCTGGCACTAATAAAACAAGACCACCTGCGCCGTCTGAGACATATGTGTACGAATATGCATGTATGCATATCGATCGACTCACTCGTTCACCTGTTCCAATGCGAGCCGCGTTCGAGATTAGCCGGACTTCGGTTCTCTACATTCCTCTCACGAACACGCGCATATCTACTCGTGCAGATTCGCGATATTTGCACATTCGACGTGATTTACGTTAAGGTGGAAATTTGATCGTAGATTAGCCATTTGCATTCAATGTCAGTGTTATATAAATGTTAGTTAAACATTAATTTCATTTTTTTTTTAAATATCTCCTTGAAAATTGTGAACTTGTGATATCACAGAATCGCATTTTTTTTGCCGTCCTCGTTTATCTAACTGATGCTAATTAACGTCTTTTCATTACTTTTATCACGATTAAAGACTTTCGTTCCCGAGTGACACTGATAAGGATGAATATATTATCAAGTGCACGTGTAATATTTTTAATATTTTGTCTTATGTTTGTAGTTTAAGATAAAAAGAGAATCACGAATGTAAAGGGCCAGTTTTTCCTATATCGAACTAGAGGTCTAATACTATATCTTATCGTCGTTTCTAGGCAAAAAGTGCGTAGCAGAATTAACGTGTTCGTAGTGGGAGAATGGACGATTCATTCAGGAACTCGCACGAGTGAAATATTCTTCCTCGTCTCTCTCAAGAGTGTCGGAATGCGGGTTCGATTTCTACGTCTCTCCCCCTGTCGTGCGCCCCAAGTAGGGCACATTTTCGGATCGTTCGCGGCTGTGGAAAAGATCGTGAGCGAGGAAAAAGGAACGTCGCATTTTACAATCAATAATGACCAGATGACTTGAGAGAAAACCTCCGCGAGGCGATGCCGTCTTATCGGGACGTGGTTTAAAGGTCAGCTCCGCGATGAAGATATCGGTAACAGGCCAGTGACGAGCGAGAACGTCACGTGTATATAAATATGTATACGCTTATATAAATATATTATTATGTTTCTTTCCTCTTTTCCGCGACGGCCCTAGTTTCCGATTAGGTGCTCGATATCAATCTCTATACGTAATCCGTGCTTACACGTCATATGCGTATTACCTGGTCATTATGAGAGCGCTCGTTTATTTGTAGTTTGTAAACAACGGAGTATGGAACGTTCTTTGTATCGTTCGTTTACGCTCTATCGGTGTAACATTGTTTACCAAACTGCTGTTCTTCCACTCGCCCGCCTCTGGCACGCTCGAAGTTTCTAACTCACGTCGTACTCGCGAGAAAATCTACGTATCTCGATCAAATACGCAGGAAATTTTATTTATATACTATTACTATACGTATATACTTTTTCTCTCTCTCATTATCGTTATGTAAGGTCTGTATAATCGCTAGGGTCACATGCAGAGTGGCACCGATGTCATTTATAATCGAGGAGTGCGCACGAAAAAGGAAACCTCATGAAAGATATGAAGTATATTAATTTATATGAATTATTGTTTTTTATATTCTCAGATTATTTCGAAGTCTTATCTTTCCAGATTGCGTTTTTATACGTTCTCTAATAAGTTCGTTGAAAGAAGGCGGAGTTTCAAGCTTTTACGACCTTTTTCTCCAAAGACTATTCAATTATAAGATACATTCTTTTTTTTCACCGTAAATTTCACAATCGTATTGGAATGCATAGTTTGACGACTAGAAGAGAGACGCGTGAGACACGCCTGAAAATAAGAGCCACGTACGATTGCCACTTCTGGTAAATTTGAGTCAGCGCACGGCGCAAAGATCGCGGGAGCTCTAGTTTGAAGTTACGCTTTAAAATTTCGCCTTTCTTACGAACTTATCGTGAGCGAGTCGTTTTGCCTCTCGATTCGCGTTATCAGAATCGAGATTTGATTGTTTACCCGAACACAGATTTCTCCTTGACAGTTAAAAATCAGATTTCGGACTGCCGCCAGATACCGATAATGATTTTCACGTCAAAGAGATACAGGACATGGTCAGCGTGGTACAGAGGATGATCAAGGACGGTAAGCCAATAAATATCGGAAATTCTACAGCTGTAGTATGCATATCTACCGACGTGAGGAATATGCGCTCAGGAAAAATATATTGGACGTCTCGAAATTTAGAGGGAAAAAAATGGAAAACAAGATTCGGTTGGTGTAATCCGTATAATCCTGAAGATTACGAATCTTATCAACCTTCTGAAACGGATGAAGAAGGTCTTGGTCCTTAAAATGTCTGGACTTGGCAGCGCATATTCTTCTTCTCGCTTCTATCTCTTTCTCTCTCGTGAGAGAGATAAGAACTCTGGCGCGTGCACGGTGTGGCGTTTCTGTACGGATTTCTCCAAATAATATGCAATATGTTTACGCTCGACAACGAGATGGCCTTGGAGGTCGCGATTGCGCCGCTGATTAAGTCGCTCTCGTCAAGGAGTCCAGTTTCCTCCGAGCTCAAGTCAGTCTCCTCTCCGGAGAAGCTCGCCGATCTCGCGAGGAATGTCGTGCGTTCTCTCGAGATCTCACACTGTTGGACAAAGCTCGTTTGAGTTTCGAGATTCAGCAGTCTTTGATCGATTAACTGTCTTATACACGAACGCACATTCTCTTTCTAGTTCGCAAGCGAGCGCAGGTCAAGCCAGGCATACGTTCTAAACAGCGTAACGGCTTTCTTATCTACAGTGATACTCAACCTGAGAGCCAATACACTTGCTAATACACGCGCGTTAACGCGTGTTATCGTGATAATACGCGCGTGAGAAGAAAGGAGAGGAAGATGAATTGCGTTTTTGACATCGCTCCATCTTTCAGTCTGCCCTATTGACAGAAACGCTACGCGCTTAATAGTTACGGTAACTATATACACGCTGTTAAATTCGTAGTGTCAAATTAAACTCAATTTGAGTCATTTTTAACCATTCTTAAGTTGCCTTTGCTCTTACTCAATATGTCGTTAATTTAATTAAATCATTATTGTAATAATAGATACTATTTTGTGTTAAAATATTAAATTTCGACACACATGGTGGTTATTAAAAGTAACGAAATAATGTTATTCAACTCAAGATATTGGTTCAAATTTCATCTTTATTAAAATTTAATTTTAATTATTAATTTTATTTTTTTATTAATTATTAAATTATTAAATATAAATGTTAAATATTAATTTAACAGTGCAGCTGGATTAAATTCAAAAGGTTCTATACGATCGGATCTTCAGTTTTCGTTACAATTATCGCAGATTCGTTGCATGACAGTTGGAAAGAATGTTTGCAAAATGTGATTTTTTGATCTCGTCGAAATTACAAGATATAAATAAGAGGATTCATTTCATTTGAAAAACTTTTGGATACGTATTTAGGTAAATATATCATGTAGACGGTATTTTTGATGAGCGATATTCTCAATCTTTCGATTTTTCTGATGCTCATCTCGAGAATTTCAGATAAGTGCGAAGCTTACTTGGGACTAAACAAGGAAACGGCGATCGATTCGCATTTCACAAGAAACGAATTTCTACTTGTCGACAGCGCACATTTTGCCGAGGCCGCGAATCGAATGATCGTTTCGTGCAGGTATGAGAAATCGGAGACTAACCGGCGGGTATAGGGTTACGGAAAGGAAATGCATAAGCGCAAGTTTAGAAGACATATTGCGCATTGTCGCCGATAATACTCGGGTTGGCGAGGCAGTCCTGGTCATTTTTTTCTCCTTGTGTAGATTTTGTATGCGGAATCACGGCCCCACTGTTACGCATGAGCGTGATATTTTAGTGTTGGGAAAGGTGAAACACTGTTTTCTCGATCAAGTCTTATTCAGGCAAGCGAGATTACAGTAATGCGCTGAGTCGAGGGTTCGTTCATTATGAATTACTGACGAAAACTGAGCTCGAGATGGGTCTTTGCTTAGTCTTTAGAGGACCGCGAGACGTTATAATGTCTCGAAATCGGTGTCACATTTTGCAACGGATGTTAAACATATTTTCTTAGAGCAAGTTAGATTTTCGTGAATTAAGAAAGAAAGGTTTTCGGACCTCCACAAAGATTAAAAAATAGGGCAGTAAGATAATGAATATTATAATTAAATAATACAACGTATACCTATAAATTCCTAATAAAACGTTCTAATATCAAAAGTAAATATTAATTCGCTTTGGAAAGGAAAATGTAGAATTTCTAGAAAAGAGGATTAGAATTGTGTAAGAATCAGTAATTGAGAAAGGGGTAGATATAAGTCTTATCATTATAATGTCGGACGATTTCGAAAGAGTTAGGAAACTACGTTCTATCTTTATGAGGTTGCAACATGGATAGCGGAAGATTTAATATTATATTAAGATTATGATACTTTTGAAGCATCATTTGATGGAGAATTACTTCGAAAAAGCTTCGAGAATATATTATAGTAATCTAAAAATTCTACGATAGCAATTGTGCAACACGTAACAAAATTCGGTAAACAAAATGTTAAAACAGTCGCCAGAAATTTATTATTTCGTAACCATTTAAAATTTAAATGGTCTTTCTTTAAAATTTCAAACAAATTCTGCTCGACAGTTTCGACAGTGAATCTGTCATCACATTCCCCGTCAGCAGATTCTGTTACATTTCTTCACATTCTGTTGACAGAATTTAGACACTGCAAAATTTGCTTCCGACGGATTTGACTATCCTGAAAATTAGTTCGTCGCATTTTTTTTCGTACTTTTTTGCATACCGCCCGGCGAGCGGCGAAGACCGAAAGAAGAGGAGGAAAAAGAAGAGAAAGAGAGTACAGAAAGTGTAGCTAGCGAAGCGAAAGCGAATACGCGTGTGCGACGGACTAACCGGTGGTTCATATTTCATATGGTTCACGTTGTTTACACGCGACGCGTCCCACGCTCTTCTGTGGTGGACATACCTCTCGATTCACGTGGATTCGCGTTCTCAGCTTCGATCGGCGATTTCGTCGAAGGGGAACTACTCGAAGGATCGCCTCTTCGCGAACAGTATCGATCCCGAATCGATCGATGAAGAACGTTTATTGATTTCTGAGGTTAAATCATCATTCATCTTCGTGCGCGCGCGTGTGTGTACGCTTCTTACACGTCACGTTTGTCACACAATTATTCGGCTTCCATTCCTTTCTCTTCTGGACTCCGAGCTGCACCTTCCAGATCACTTTGAAGTGCAGTAGTTAATGAATATTTAATTTTTAATTAATGTACGTCAATTATTGTAGTATAACCGGTGTATAATTGTGCGTTAATTTTCAGGTCACGTTTTTAAGAATCCAGAGGTGGTTAACATCGTCCTGGAACCCGGTATATGGTAAGTTCATGAGTTTCGTACACATAGTTTGTTTGTATATCCAATTTGTGGATTATTTATTGTCGAATAACGATACGTTAACTTGCCTTCAGCTCTAAGGACGAGGAGGTGGACAATGATTGCGTAGTGAGAGCGCGCGGTCTCCCTTGGCAATCCTCAGATCAGGACATCGCCAAGTTTTTTCGCGGACTAAATGTCGCCAAGTAAGTGATTCTCAGATACGTAAAGCAAAACCGATATATACGACTAACGGGAGCCTCGAGCAAGATAAATTAATTGTCTCTCTAACTGTCTTTTTGGTATTTGTGCACAAGCCACGTGGATCTGCGTGAAGCAGGTAACTGAGATAGCCAGTATTTCTATAACGCACTTAGACGCACTTAGGTTTCTGTCATTCTAGTCTCTCTTACGTTGACATAACATAAGCGCGATCTCGAGGAGACCTTCCTACTTGCTTATTAGCTGTTGTACATAATGACGAACATTATATATTCTGGAATCGTGGATCTTGTACGCTGTACCGGATCTATAACTGCGATTCTAAAGATTAGAAATTCTCGTAGAGTGTTCCTAATCTTTGTTGTCTTTACGAATTTTCTAATGACGTAATTACGAATAGAGGAGCTGGTCGCTGCGCGACGATTATACGCTAACATTGGTGTAATAACTTTTTTAGGGGTGGTGTAGCTCTTTGTTTAAGTCCTATGGGAAGGCGTAACGGCGAGGCATTGGTACGGTTTATTAATAAAGAACACAGAGACATGGCGCTGAAGCGGCATAAACATCACATGGGTGCACGATACATAGAGGTATACAAGGCCTCCGGAGAGGATTTTGTTGGCGTTGCTGGTGGTACGAGCGGGGAGGCACACGCTTTTCTGTCACGCGGGGCTCAAGTCATCGTTAGAATGAGGGGCTTGCCGTATGATTGTGTTGCTAAACAAGTGGTACATAATTCGTTTAATGATCTAAGATCTTATTTGCGTATAACGAGCTTCTCGATTACGTATCGTCTATCACTTTTCTACTGTATACACCAGCAGCGATTTCCTTATAGCTGGAATTTTTTCAATCCGGACAAAAACCGTGTCAAGTGTTGGACGGCGAGGACGGTGTGCTGTTTGTAAAGAAACCGGACGGCAGAGCGACGGGTGACGCCTTCGTGTTATTTGCGAAGGAGGAGGACGCGGTGAAAGCCTTGAGCAAGCATAGAGACTGCATCGGCAGTCGCTATATAGAACTTTTTCGAAGCACAACCGCGGAAGTGCAACAGGTAGATCTGAACGTGAATCTCAAGACGATAAGAAACGTGCATTTTTACCTGAATTCCGATTTTGTACAGGTCTTAAATAGGGCGACAGATCCGAAGCAAGTAATACTACCACCACCGCCTATCGCGCAACTTCCACCCTTGCTTCCTCAACATATCATTACGTCCGGTACGCGCAAGGATTGTGTTAGACTTCGTGGTTTACCGTACGAGGCGCTCGTCGAACACATTCTGGAGTTTATGGGTGAACATTCTAAAAATATCGTCTACCAGGGTGTTCACATGGTTTATAATGCTCAGGTAGGTTTCGGTTAACCATACTTATATATATGTGCGGATAATTATTTATTTCGTTTCTCTCTGATCTTCAATTCTGTAATCATTTCACCAGGGCCAACCGTCTGGCGAGGCATTTATCCAAATGGACAGCGAGGCATCGGCATACGCATGTGCGACCCAGCGGCATCACCGGTACATGATCTACGGCAAGAAGCAGCGATACATCGAAGTGTTCCAGTGCAGCGGCGACGACATGAATCTGGTATTGACAGGTGCGGTAACACCGCCGTCGACCAAGGCACTCCTATCACCCGGTACGTTGACCACACAGTCCCCCGCGACCTTCACACATCCGTCTGCGCCAGCACCGGTGCCGGTGCCGGTACCGACCGCGCAGCCGCCGCCGCCACCGCCACCCCTGTGGGACATTCACGCTCTGGTGCAGGCCCAGGCCGCTCAGGCCGTTCAAGCACAGGCTCAGGCGCAAGCGCAGGCCGCCCAGGCGCAGGCTATCAGGAATCAGGACCTATGGCTGATGGCCTTGGCATCGAATCCGTCTCCTACCTCGACCACCCATTCACCCACTTCGGCAGTCGCCGCCGCCGCTGCCGCTGCCGCCGCCACGAGCAAGTCTCTAGCTCTAACGAGCTCGAATCCGGTGGTTCATTCGGCCCAGATACCCTACGCGGTAGGACCCTCGGCGGCAGCGGCAGCTGCCGTCGCGGCCGCTCTCCACGCACCACAGACAAATCCGGCAGCAGCGGCCGCGGCAGCTGCGGCGGCTACGCCGTTTTTGTTCTTCAATGTTCCCCATCATCCCCGTTATCCCTTCTTGCGGGCACCGGCGCCGCATGGGCTGTTAGCGCCTATCATGCCCACCGCGCAGACCTTAAATCCGGCCGCGTTAATGGGTCTAAAGCGAACGTGGGACGCCGCCTTCCCTGCCGACGCGACGGCGGGTAGCGTCGCCGCGAAACGTACGCATGCTTGGCACGCACCAACAGCGGCGTTTCACGCACCAGCCCCAACCGCAGCCCCGGGCTTCCCTTATCCAGCTCAGTTTTATCCCCAGATCTGATGCGCCACTGCGTCGATCTCTAGCTTTTTATAGACTCTTCCTCGTAAGGAGAACGGAAACGATTGCCTCGGTTTCTCCGCAAGAATTTGTTATTCGCGCGGAAGTACGCATGCTACGTGGGAATCGCCGTGTTACGACAATACGACTTTTGACGGATTTATGTACATTCTTAGCGAGTAAGCGTTGTAATTATTCGCGAATATCTACGACATTCCGTTTCGTATTCCGTACAAGTCTGGCAGAACGTCATTTACAACGTTTGTCCAGCTGATGAAGTGTACCTAACGTTTTGGGAATGCTTGGTACAAATTCGGGCGTTACTTACACGACGGTACTTAACTCGCAAGTCGGTTTACTTCTCTTATCCTAATGCATTTAGGCAGCAGAGCTAATTTCGGTAAGCATGTTAGCTGTACTGATAGTGGTATATAAAATTCCATTTTTGGCGTGCGCATACGTTCGTAGTTACGTGTTCATGGAGTACCTATTGAAGAAAACGCTCTTCCACGTGAGCGTAACCAAGTGCCTTATCTAATGCAATGTGAACACGAAGTAATTTGTCTAGCTCTCAAAATTCTATGATCCATACGCGCTCCCTTTTATATACATATACATACAGAGCGTTTCAGAATTATCATAGTGTATACGCAGATTAGTTCTGGGTTTTACCGAAAGCCAGGAATTATTTGAACATTAATATTCTCTGGACATTTTTTATCACAGGCATTTCAACGTATCAAATGTTAAAGTCTGTGTGAGTTCTTCCTTCCATGAGAATAATCATTTGTAAAATTTTGTTAATGTAATATATGATTTCGTAATAATACGTCGCTCGTGCTATCTTGTATTTCAATGATGATGTTATTTAAGCAATTTTGGATATTTATGACTTTAATGTCTGATATTTAACTGGTATCTGTGAAAAAGTGTCCAACGAGAATGCTTATTGTCTCTGAGAGAAGCCTACAAGTGGGTACTATCAGAAATATCCATTTATATATATATATATATACACACTTATATACATATATGTATGCGTATATACATATATTTTTATGAGAATGATTTATATATTTTGCTAGAAATATTTTATTAGTACTAAGTAATATAAAATGGACATTCCATCCAATGTTATATATTCTAAAGTTCTAATTCTCGGACGTATGGTAGATTCTTTTATACGTGGCATCTATTATGCGCATGTATGTTACAATCTGTGTGCAAATAAAATTTTGTCACTAATTATATTATTTGCGAACGAATCACACAGTTCGCTGTTAGTTGGCCTCGTCGTGGATCTATCTCTTTTCCGTCTATCTCTTTCTCTCAAAGGATTGTAACATACAAGCTTTGATAACTAGAAAGTTAATATATGTGAATCAGACCCTACAACAAAGCACATAAGACCTGTTTTGCCCTGTTATTTTATATTTGGGGAAAATCGCGCGCATATATACACACACACACACACACACCTTCGTACACATGGCGTTCACTGCATTTAGTACAATAATATCGTTAATAATCACGCCCACGTACACACATACACGGATGTGATCCAGCACTAATTCCATCGTGTGTGACGGATAATACCTTAGTATACCGAGTATGTGCATTAATAATAATCGGACTTTGGTTTTGGAGAGTATACGATAACGGGGAGCGAAGAAAGCGGAATTAATTTAAAAAAAAAAAAAAAAAAAAAAAACGCCGTCTCTGTATACGCTCTCGCGGCTTGTGATTTAACTGTGGTGTCGGCGGTATTTACTCTTTCAAAGCTGGGCTTACGGCCTAATACCTTTTGTGATAGTGTAGTTGGTGAGATCACACACATTGAGACGGATGGATAGATTTGGTGTATCAGGGAATCGAGCATCGGCTTCGCCGGGAGGATACGCAGCTCGCCGACTTTATTCTCGCGAGGGATGGACCTCGGAGAGATACCTTACGCACTGCCACGCCAAAAAACGGGCTTCCACTGTTCGTAACAAAAACGCGAGAAAAACAAAGAGCCGTGGTCCTCCGGCGAAGCCGATCCTCGAGATCTGTCGCGCGGATCGCAAAATGTTGTTTATTGGTAATTTCACTTCTTTCTCTTGCCACGGTTTTTTTTTTTATATACATATATATGTGTTATTAGAATAGTAGGGGGACATATATAGCTGTAAACACAAACACAGGACGGTCATAATTAGCCCTGTTATATGTCCGCGAGGATATGCGAAAACGATTCTGGCTTGCATGTCGTGTGGTTTCGTGGAGGGATATTATAATTTTCCTCCGGTCGCGTTCCGCGAGCGATCGCGTAATGGATCCGATCTTTTTCTTTCTTTTTTCCCCCCTTTTTTTTCTCCTCGCGCGCGCGGTTACATACATTACGGCGGGTAACTGTCTCTCCGGGCGTCGCGTTTTTTATCCGACAGAAAAAGAAATCGGCCTCTCACGCTCCTTTCTCCCGAACCGCCTCGTAACAAGTTTTCCGTTTTATCTGTCTTTTTTTCGACGCGCGATCCTGCGATTATCTCGCGACGCGGTAGCACTAACGTACAGAATCAACGGTAGCAAAAGTGTGCGTCTTGATGTAATCTTACGTTCTATCTTGTCATAGCGGCCGCTGCGGTAAAGTACCTGTTATTACATTAAACATTCTCGATCCGGTTCTCGGTATTAATAACGTAACTGTTCCAGAAGATAATTTACCTGAGGATAATTGAGGGCCGTTCTGTGAAAAAGAGAAAAGGAAAAGAAAGAAGGAACGGACGTCGAGCACAATTGCACGGTAAAAACGATCGTTCGTTTTAATCTCGGGACGCTAAAGGCGAGATGACCGGCGAGATACCGCGGATGTGAATTTTGGCCACGGGGCCAAGATGAAACGAGAGAGAGACACCGTCAAAGAATATGGAAATCTTCAATCGTGAAGACGCAACTGTAAATTATTATGCCGTTCCGAAGGGCGTCCTGGGATTAAGGAACCGTGGGGTCGTGCATCTTTTTGTCTTTTTTTTTTTAAATATCGGGATTACGTGTCTCCCGACTCTCCCCCCCGGTTGTGTAGCATTAATTGATATTATAGAGATAGCGAGACACGGTGGGATGATGCGAAACGGAAACCGGCGATCGTTCATCGAGGACGGTCGCGCCAACCGGTCGCCCTTCGCATCGTTTCCGTAGGGGAATGCATCTCGGAGTTGTTCTGGCACAAGTGTATGTCAAGAGCGTGAAGGTGTCCTAGCGTTAACGACAATCATTCCCATAATTTCTTCATCTCCCCGCCGATGTCTTCCTCAAGATCTCTTTCATTTTTTCTCTTTCCCCCCCCCCCGTTCCCTCCCCCGAAAGACGTAGGACACGCGCACGCGGTATACACGTGTTTATCCACGCATACGCACACATACATACACACACGTATACACGCGGTGTAACTCTCTTTTTTTTTATCTTCTGTACACACTCTCTGTATATCGATGATTTTATATCGACGGTGAGAACGATCATGTTTAATAAATGTGCCTTGTGGATATATATATCTTTTTGCTTGCCGGGTTGGTGGACTCTTACCCTGATTATATTATGTACCGTCGCACCGGTGGTTGCACTCTTCGCAACGTCGGTCCCGTTGCGCCGTCTCGCTCGCCGCACCGCGAGGCAAGGCGACGCGTATAACTTTAAGCGATCGGGTTTTTAAAGGAGGACGCGTTTCCTCCTTAAACGCCATTTCTACCAATGTAGTTTAACTTCAATCCCGACTTAACTTATCTTTTTATCCAGTTTTCTCCACTTCTAAGAATTGAGAAAAAGATAAAAAGTATAAGTTAAACTGAGATTGAAGTTAATTTACATTGGTAGAAATAGACACTAGACAGCGCCCGGACTCACGAGACCCGCTGAAGATTGCAACCACCACGCGGTATCTTGTTACGTTCTATACATTTTTTTTTTCATTGGGCTCACAGGTATCTTTGGTATCTACAGATCAAATTGGAGATTTCTGTGTCGTAACTCTTAGCTCTCTTTCTCTCATTCATTCTCCTTGTTTTTTTTGTTCTGTCTTTCTTTCTCTTGCGTAAAATTCTCTCTCTCTCTCTCTCCTTCTCTTTTCTTTGTCATTTTTGTACGTGAGTCTTCCCACTTTCTATCTCCAAGCGGAAGACGGATCTCTAAGTGTCTCTCCTCTCCCATCTCGTGATTACCCGCTCTTTCGAGATACTAAAATTCTCGATTTACTCAAGTCGCTACTCAAAAATTACTCTTCAATGTGGTCAATACTTACGAACCGTTGCTTTTTGCCTATGCCGATCATCCCAGCGGCCTGTTAGAGACTAATCTAGCGAATCTACTTATATTCCTCTCATCGTGTTACACGTTTCCTCCCTGTATCCCCGCAAATTGCCCGATGCGATACGAATTCACGTTGAATTGTGCGAAATATACGGCCTGCCGTCCATGTCACGTCTTTGCTCAAACCATGTTTACTCGACGGAATAATTTCAAGTTAATCTGCATGATTTACTATTCATTTTTCAGAATTTTTTAAAGCAACGTTTCTTGAAGTGACACGCAAGTGGGCTGTACTTTCGTCACAAAAAGGCGCACGCAAAAAGGCTTTTTCGTTGGGCAAGAGAGAGAGAAGGAAACGAGAGAGAGAGAGAGAGAGAGGAGAGAGAGAGAGAGAGAAAAGAGCGAAAGAGAGAAAGAAAGGAAGGGTAGAAAGGGAGAGAAAAAGAGAGTGAGAGAGTGCGTGTATCTGGTGATTTGGCAGAGGGGCGAAATCGCAAGTTGGTGCTGCATTACATATTATATATATAAAAAAGGATACATTATATTATCGTGTTACAATGGTGCAGTGTCGATTGCTGTTATGGTAGCGGGACCTACAAATACTAACTTCTGTGCTTCCAGGTAGGCCAAGTCCAAGTCATTATTCCTTTGGATGACTGCGTTCTTGCACGTTCTGAGCACAGTAATCGCGGCACGGGATGATTATTTCTTGGCAACGATCTCAGAGTCTACTTTTATACCTTTAAAAAATAGCGAAAAGGATTGCTTTTGAATTTTTAGGTGGCGGGTAAGTCCAGACACCGGTCCGGCGAAACCGTTTGCTCAAACCGTGCAAGACCAGTCTGATTGAAAGTGAAATCGTGCAGCGTGCGAAGTTAGAAGATCTTAGTGGTTGTTTCATTAAAAATATATACAAACTATCTCACTAATTCACTTTCATAGTGCGAGAGACACGCTGTCGAACATGGTCGACTGTATACTGGCGCATTACTAAATTGAGAACGCTTTGTGTGCTTCTAGAAAACATCTCTGCGGATCTGCACGATGTCACTCGTTGTAATTGTGGAGTGGTTACATAGTGGGCACTCTTCTTTACGTTTGTACATACATAACGGACGATCGTGGGTACTGCGAGTCCCCTTTTTTTTTCTGTCAATGATACTCCAAGTTCGAGACTTACGCGATATTACGATTCGCGAAAGGCTGACCTCGAGTCAGACGATCAGGGGTCAGCAGAAGGGTTCGCGAATCGCAAAAAATCTTACGAGCACGACCGCGTTTTTCCTTTCACTCGCGTTGCTCTAACTAAGCCGATCGAGCGGATCATTTCGATCGAACGTTGAATGTCGTTCTCTTTCTTTCTTCCTTAGGGGGCACGATGTTGCCACCACCGACCGTGGCGATATTTCCGCCTGCGGCCGCGATGTTGCCCCGCGGCCCGCCGCAATTTGCGACGCCGTATCCGCCGCCCATCTTCTACTGGCCTTATCCCTCGCCGCCGGTCAGCCCGACCAATTATTACACCCCCGCGAGCGTCGGCGGTATCGCGCAGATTCCTCAGCAAGCTGCTTTGGTGAGTAAAGCCTTGTCTTCTCAAAATCAAAAGCGACCGTATATCTCTTATAACTTATCGTCTACTTATTTTTATAAATTAATTCTAATGAAAAGGCATAAATTATCCAGCATCTACAAATTAAAACTGATTAATAAAAGCTTTTTCAAAATAAAGATTGAAACTTTAAACTGCTTTACTTGTCAAGACGAGACACCGCATGTTCAACTTGTATTAGCTTTTTTGTTAATGACCAATTTGTTTGCGAACACGGTTTTTCGTTCCTAGTTAAAACTAGATAAATTGTGTGATCTCAGTTGGCGCCAGCTGAATGTCTGCAATTAGCACCCGGGGCAACGACGCTGCCAACGTCCACGGCCACGGGACCCGACGCGCGTATCGAAGCATATCTACCACGAGTGGAGCTGGATAAACGCATGGCCGCGCTGCCTCCACCGCAGACCGAGTGCAATCCCTTCGTTGAAGTTTTCATGGTTTGATCTCCTCGGCTGGACCCTCTTGCCCGTCCCGGTTCCTTGCCTCGTAGACGCGCGATTCCCCTCGAGTCGGCGAGACGAGCGGTCTCGACGCTTAGGACCGACTAAAATGGGGGTCGCGCGAGAAAAGACCGTTGTTTCAGGGACACCCACGCGAATCCTTGAGAGAACGGTCCCCGTCCTCGTCGTCGTCATCGTCGACTAGGGGCTTAGCGATATTTTTCACACGAGAATTTTTCGTACGAACCACGTACGTAGACCTAGACATACACGGCAAAGTGCAAATGCAAAAGCGTAATTTCCCCCCCTACGCGTTTACCCGAAAGAAATCCTCGCCACGTAAATTTTCGACGCGCCGGCCGCGAGAGCGACGCGTTTCTTTCTAGTCTAGAGATAGATAGGAGCCGTTGTGGCGCGATGCACAGCGGCGTCATTTCTCTCTCGTCGTTTGTTCCGATTTCCCCTCCTCTGGGGATGAGACGAACCGCGTATCGCGTTTTCCTCCTTTTATTCCCCCTATTTTTCGTTTTATTTCTTTTACCATGTTACATTCTTATCATTCCCGTTGCGAGATGACGGCAATTGGACTTCGATCCTCGCGTACTTTTGTCCGCGTCGAGCTGAAAGAGCTCGACGGAATAGATATATATATATTTTGAGCAACCGACTCGCACGCGTCTCGGGTTTATATATTATATATACAAATTACGCATTAAATAGATTGTAAATAATAATTATATATACCAATTGGACAATGTTTGAGGATGTAGCCCGCGCCGCGTACTAGCGTCAGCAATCATCGTTCAAAACGCGTCCCGATTTCTATCGAATACCGCGGACGGTATCTAGAATCGAGCTTGGAACTACGTCTCGTTAGTTTTCTCTTTCAAATTTTACGTACGACTTGTTTTACGAATATTACTTAATTTAATTTTTAAAGTTTGAAGATGAGAATTTAATATATATATATAAATATTATATATATGTTTCATCGGTCGTTTGTCTCGTCGTTCGACTATGAATTGTTGAATTCGCGTCGCGCCTTCTTTTCGTTTTCTTCTTTCCGAATCGCGCGTTCTCATTGTCTTTCAATATGCGTAACGCTGTCGAACGACGACGGCGCTCGTTTCTCACGTTAAAACAGCAAATATTACAAAAGTCTTCCGTTAGTCTTTCGTTTCCCGCTCCAGAGAGCAAATTTCACGTGTCCCGTTCGTTAATCCGCGTCATCACTATCGATCTTAGAGATATATCGACACATATTAATCAACGATCAGCACATTAGCGTACAGTTTACACTTTTACGATACGACAAATGCGTAGGAGTATGTAGACGTAAGTGAAATATCATAATGTCGTTCGCCGAATTTACAAACTCGTTAAAGATACGGCTGCGACAGATTAGCCGGCCTGTATTAGCTCAACTACACGATTATTCCGGACTCGCGGACGACGAGCCCGGGCAAATTGACTTCGCCGGGGCCGGTGGAATTCGATTACTTTCTTCCCCCGCCCTCGCGGAAAGTCGCGATATTAATTGCCGAGGTTTAATTAAGGCGCACGTGTATCGACTTGCGTGCCAAAAGTTTCCTTCGATTCAAATCGTCAGATTTGTCGGGTCACACGGATAAAAACGAGACGAGGCAGATAATAATAATAATAAAAAAAAGGAAAACATTTATCTTGAGAAGGGACGAAGCGAGAATATTTCACAATGAGACCGTTATCATTTTCATCGCGGAACAAATTGTATGTTACAATTTTATTCGTCTCGATACAGAGATAATGTATTTCTAAGCAAACGCTTCAATATGAGGCGAATTGTATTTCATTGTAAAAGGTCTCACTGTGAAATACAATTTGTTTCATCTTGAAGCGTTTGTTTAGAAATGCATTATCTTCACATCAAGACAAATAAAATTGTAACGTACAATTTGTTCCATGATGAAGAAAAGAAATATTTTCTGTAATTTTCTATAGCTTCTTTAGCTTACAATTCGCTTCGTATTGAAGTGTTTACTCAGAAGTACGCTATATCGAGACGAATAATATCGTAGCATGCAATTTGTTTCATGGTGAAAATGATAATAATGATAAAGAAACGAACTATATAAACTTCCAATATCCATTTTCTATAACTTCTTTGCCAGATCGGCTGGCGATATGTCCTTCGCTCCTGCTCGCTGCGACGTTTTTATCCGTGCGGTCCATTCCGCTTTGCTCAAACGCAACGAAAGTGAAACGAAATCACGCGCGAACGATTCGTCCTGGCGCGTGGTCCTTCTTCGCTCCTCTTTAGTCTCTTAACGGCAATCTCGCGACTTTGTCGCGCTTCAATGCTCCGATCCTGACGAGCGCGATTTAGGCATGCGACCTCCGGGACTCGGATGCGGCTTCTTGTCCTCTCCGGGTGCTCGCTCGCCGTGCCGTCGTTACCGTACGTGTGATCACGCACGACTGGTGCAATAGTTGATAATCGCCTCGTGGTAATTCGTGCAATAGAGATCAAGGCAGGTGCGCCTCCGGTGCTGAGGAACGACTCGAGTCGAGTCGCCTGGCTTGACCGACGTCGACTTTGCCGAGCGAACACTTAATTTTCCTCTCTACGTTGATATATTGTTATATTATTACTAGAAATAGTTAATACCGAGATATATACGTTATATATATATGATAGGAAAGGAAACTGTAGACAATAGTCTCCTTCGCGAGTAACTTGTCTATCGCTAATGAAACCGGGCGCACAATGCCCGGTGCTCATTTGATTGCTTGCACCGCGCGTTGATGCTGATAATTACAATCAAGTTATCTCTTACTCGTTGCACATACGCGTCTTTGTAAGTAACGCGTATACCGCTATCCAAATGCATCCGTAAGCAACGGAGGTACCTGACTGGGCGATCTCGAGATGAGCCTCCTCTTATATATAGATATAATAGAAAGAATTGTGTATATATATACATATACATATATATATACACCCACAAGCGCACACCTATGAATTACATATCTGTAACGTTGTAAGATTATGTTATGTCTACCAGCCGAAGAAATGTGCGCCGCGTCCCAAGGGCGCGGCGGAAAGTCGGAGTGGAGCCGTTTCGCTGATACGTAAAATCGCGTCGGTGCCACATCGAGTGTGGCACCCGCGGAATTTCTTCGTCGATCGTGTTGTCAGACGTAGAAAGAATCTCCCAATGCCAATGTTCGTTTCAGCGGTCCGAGAAAAAACGGCTGCGACGAATAGTAAACCTGATATTTAATTATGTTATCTTGACGATATTAATATTAATATATTCGATATTGTTTTGAAGCGCTTACGTTGTTCCTTACCGGAGACACTTATCCCATATATTCCTAGCGCGATCACCTATTTTCGAGATCAACGGTCGTTTCCTGAAAGCGATAGAGAGTTTGCAACTGAAAAAGATTATTCGGCATCGTGATTCTCGTCAGTTTGGATTCGCTTAGTTTATTTATTTAATTTCTGCAACATGTACATGTAAGGCAGCCTTGTGATATCCATGTTTCATTCGCACAAGTACCTATGAGAGAGCTCGCAACACGACAATTAAAGCTCATTAGAATCTTAATGAGAGTTACGCTGCAAATATTTGAATATATATTGCGGATGTTGCGAGTGCTACTTCGCGTTCTGCTAATAGGTACGTGTCATGCACACACACACACACACACATACATATATATTCCTCTCACAAGAATCCTGTGAACTCCTTATAGGCGATCTTTAACATAGCGAACATTTTTACTTAGAATTTTTACTTATTTATCGCGCGCCTCGTAAAAAGGCGATTATCGCTCGCGCTAAGCCTACGTGTATGGACGGATACTTTGCTAAAGGCAGGTATATAAAAACATTGTTTTTTTTTTCGGTAAGAACAAGATTGGTGAGATCACCTTGCTTAATGGAAACGGTAAGTCTATCTTAAGGGAAAGAACGTACGCTCCTACGGGGCGAGTACAAATTTCTTCGGGGATATATCCCCACGAAATTCGTATCTCCGCGTTGCGCACGAGTAGTATTCGATAAATAGCGCGTACTTATTTACAGCTCAGCTTCGTAATGTGGACATCCTCAAGATAATTGATCTATTACTCTATTAATACTCGTGAGAATTACTATACGACGTTGGACACGCTTGGCAGTGTAATCATCGTGCATCTGCAACAGATTCGCCACATCTGGTAACTCCAACTTCTTGATGTCGCTAGTACGAGATATCGGATTAAAAAAAAGAAATCTTGTTCGTTTTTCTCTGTATTCTTAAATTCTAAGAAACTTTGATCGATTCGACGTACACCTCGAACAGCAACGAGAGTGTACATTGCTAATTATGAGGTCTGCCTTTGTTCTCACAGCTTTATCGCAATAAGGTCAACAACAAATTAGTCAATTAATTCCTCTTGCACTTATATCGTTAAAATTAATATACATCCTTCCGTCCGATTTCTGACGCTAAATATTCATCGTCGGACAACATTCGTAACATTATATATATCTCCTATATAAAACCTTTTGTCAACGTATCTATATCGAAAAAATTTTTAACATCTAAATTTTGATGAAATTCGTAAATATTCATTGTACCGTGAAAAGTCTTAAAAATTCGACTTGTCCTTACAGATTACCTACGAGCTTTGTCTCCGGCGAGTTGGAGATTCACGCTCGCGTCACTCGACCAACGACGGTGTCGTTATTAACAGTCTATTAAATTAGCGGTATTAGATACCGCTTGCGGACGTAATTGGGATTAAGTAACGCGTCGTTGTAACAAACAGTCATCCTCTTTGGAACACCTACGAATGTGTGACGCAACAAGTACGCGTCAACTTCCGAGAGTCGTTAACGAAAGATCGACCGAATTAAATGTTGAGATCTCTACGACGTCGTGTGAAGAAAGCATTCGGTCCATTTCAACCATATATATGTATGCCGAACTATCAACGTCTTAATATAAAAAAATCTAACAACGTCGAATTCTGAAAACGTTAAGTTCCTGACATTGTACATATTGAACACGATACTATTCCTATCGAAAATCTTACACAGAACTCGTCTGTATGCATTCATCCCAGGCGCGGATTCGTCCAAGCATATTGCTGATTATCTGATAATGCGACATGTTATAAATAATTATCGCAACGTTATCTATCAGATTGTATTTTAACGCAGAGTTTTTCATTGACGTGACAAAACTCTTCGTCAGTTTCTACGGTCAACGAGTCATCGTGTTGTCGGCGTCTTTACTCTATTCCGAGCACTTCAATCGGGACTCACTGGGCACGTGTATTCCAATATCCAGTTCGCGATCATTGGAAATGGCACGAGTCGTTTAAATCGGCAGCATATTGTTACGAACGATTGAAAATCTCTTATTGTGCGGTAGCTGGCAGTGCTCGTCGCTAGAAGACGTTTTGGCACACGCTTCAGTTGTGCCCGATTGTGAACAACGGCTGGTCTAAGAGTCGCCAACATTCGGAGAAGTTACATCGCCGTTTCCAACGGCTGACTCTTGCTTCGCGCGGTCGTCGACAGCTGCGTGAGTTCCGTGGGCTCGTTGACTAGGAACGCGTCCAGATTGGTCTCGAGCAAGGCCTCGCTCTTCGAGCGCAGCGGCTTCTCCTCGCCGGTGTCGAAGTTGGTCTCCAGCAGCGCCTCGCTCCTGGGTCTGCTCTCGGCCTCATAGTGATAGGGATGCGGCGGTACCGGCGGCTGAAAGTCCGCCGCGTATTCCGGAACGGGCTCGGACGCCTGGCTCGGCGTCAGCGTCGCCGTGTCGTAGGTGCGCCTCGAGTCGTAATCCACGGGATCGTAGGCGGCCGATGTCTCGATGTCGCGTTTCAACTCGCTCATCGAGTCGGTGAGCGCGAGGCTGGAGTGCAACGGCAGCGTGGACGCGTTGTTGAAATACGAGGTCTCGTTGTTGGGATACACCGTGGGACTCTCGTCGACCGAGGTCGATTGCACGTTCGGTTGAGACGGCCAGTTAGGAGCGGCAGGGGCGGCAGCGGCGACAAGGTTGCCGTTCCTCGCCGCGAAAGTGGAATGATTGCGGAAGCCCTCATTGCGATACGCCAGGTCGAAGACCGGATTGTCGACGCTCTGCGCCGCGCCGTACTTCTGCGCCGTGCTCTTGAAGTCGCTCGTGCTCGGCGAGTATCGCGGATTGTGAGCCTCGTACACGTCGTAACTCTGATTGTCCTCTATCGAGGAGTTCAATTGCGACTTGTCCATCGAGTCCAGGCTACCGCCGTTTAACATGCGCTTGTAATTTGAATTCAGCGTATCCGTGGAATGTTTGGTCTGAAACACGTGAAAAAGAATATTATTCAGAAGCCTCCATTAATTTCCTTAATTTCTTAAAAGATTAAATCATCGACATTAAAATCTTTAATTAACTTTTATGCTTAAAACTTGAGTAGTTTTAATTTTTATTATATGTCAATTCTAAAAACATTTGCAGTTATTTGCTCGCAATCCATACTTACCGCGATAGGTTTTCGCCGATAAGCAAGCTCCGTGAAGCCGGACGTGGAGCCGACCGATCGCAGGGAATGTAGGGACTGCCTGATGGAGTTACGTCGCTCCAGTCTCTCGAGCTTACGTTTCTTCGACTTGGACGCCCATAACGCGATAGCCGCGGTCAGCAACGCGAGCGCGACACCGACAGCTCCCAAAACACCCACCGCAACGATATCTTTCCTCCACGACAGAGGATCGATGTTAACTCTGGGATCTGTGAAAAAAATCGGAATAATCTTTCACTATTCTCTCCTTTATATATTTCTCTTTACCTCATTATCTTTTCTTATGGTATTCCATACGTACCGATCTCGCAGATGAACTCACTAGGCTGCGCGCAATGATCGATCTCGATCGTCTGATACGTGAACGTTGTGCACTGATCCACGCGGTCCAATTGTTGCACCCACACACGCTCCGAATAATCAAATCGTTCCTGTTGCTTACGCAAGAATTTCCAGAGTCCCAGATAATCCCCCATGATAAACGGCATCGACGCGTTTGCCGACTGTGATGAAAGAGAGACAATTTAACAGACAGTACAAAATGGGAGGAGCGTAACAGACTAAAGACATTAAGAGATTAAATATCATCCATCTGGATGGGATAACTCACTCTGCAAAAGTCTCGCGCGCTGTAGAAGTCCATCGGTGCGCCGATCAATATGTAACACGTGTCGCCGACGAGATCCCAGGCAGGTGGACACTTGCCGCTTAATACCGACTTATTGTTCATGTGGAAGGGTTGGTAATCCACCTGCAACAGTTCAGGTGAGTCTCCGCGATCTCTGATCCGTCCGGCCACCGCCAAAGTTTCGTTGTAGCCCCACCAATTGTGCCGCGCGTCCACGTGAGATCTCCACATTTCTAATTGTCTAAATGGGCGATTCGTTTATGAATGTTAAATAGTCTTTAAGTAATCTTGTATTCTATATTTGGATCAAGTTCGTTTTTGACTTACTGAGATCTGTTTATTGTGAGCATTTCGTAATCATTATCGGGATTAAAGAACACATTGTCGACGTATTGCTGGCCGGGTGTACCGGCAATGATAGTGCTACGGCCTTCACGATCGACTGCGTAGTTTCTATAAAAAAAAGTTATAAATATTTCATTACCTCCTTGGATAATCTTCTATAAATAGCTTGCGCGCGTAGCGATAAAGAATTATGAAGCAGGAAGGCATGAAAAGAATATAAGAACAAGCGACTCACTTATAAAAGCCGTTGTGAGATGTGCTTTGATAGATGGGTAAGCGGACCTTCTCGAATCCCGAGATCTCCAATAAATGCATGCCGAGGTTTCCGTGTAAATAATTGAGCGTCATGTTGCTGACCACTTGCTTCAAGATAATGTTATTGTCGTAGGGAGCGTTGTTCTTGGTGAAGTAATTCCTGAATATAGTCACCTCTTGGTAGGGGCTGCTCTGTCGACCCTCGATGTATCTGAAAAGTTCCGCGGTGTCACCATTCGGTTTTATAAACGAGTTACAACGCTTGTACTTACAATGCGGGTTTGTTAAAGTTCTCCGTGAAGAGATTGTTGTGAATCCATCCCTTGAGAGACGTTGCCGAGCCTCTCGAATCGGCACGAATAGAAAGACCGCCTTGATTCCGCTGCACCAAGTTGTTCTGGAACGTGAATTTTAAATGATTAAAAATCTGATTATGATTTTGAGAAAACGTCATGAAAAACAGTTAAGCGTACCACCCTGTACTTACTCTGAAATAGAGCGACTGCGTATTTTGGACGTCGAGCCACACCGCGGATTTACAGGTGGTGAAGTTACCGTACAGCTTCTCGCAATTATTCTTAAACTGATTACGCTCGAGCGTCATTATGGCATTCACCTCGCCGGCGCTTGCATACTTTACGGCCCCTTCGCGGCAGTTTGATATCACAGAGTAGGAAACGTTGTGCTGCACGTCGCGATCTGCCAATTACAAAAGTGAACGAGTGACGAGAGGAATATATGATCCGAAACGCGCGAGACGTACAATGAGAAAATTATTCTCTTTCGCTGATAAAACCTTAGATTAAGATTACTTACTGAAACCAATGGCGGATATCGGGAGAGTCACGATTTCCGCGATAAATCCATGCACGCTACTGGCGCCGTTAGCGAACAATCGAATGCTAATACTGGGATTCTGCGTTCTGAACAATTTCTTCTCGTCAGGAGTGTTAACTTCCAGATGGGCAATCTCCTTGGTGGTGATATTGTAAATGTCTCCGTCGTACAGAGTTATAGCATCGGCACGGCCTGGCTTGCCGGTAGAGTTGTAAAGATTAAATTGCAAGAGTCTGCAAAATCAAAATATTTGCCTTTTAATTTGCAACCCCCATTCGAATGCCGTTCTCGCGAAAAAGGAAAGCTCTTGACGTACCTAAATCCGAAAGGTTTGGTTCTATAAGGACTGCGGAAGATTTTCACGCAGTTCACAGGATAATTGTCATATTTGTAGTACACGATCACGCGCTCCTCGATCGTGATTTCTTTCGTGGTGTCGCATATATCGACCATGCTGAATAAATGATAAGGTATATTGAGGTCCTTAATAGGAGTGAACGAGCTCTCGTCCGCCTCGCGGCCTTCTCCCGTCAAGGACAATATATTCACGCCGTTGCCGAGGACGTTGTTAATAGTGTTGAATAATAATTCCACCTGTAATATACATAAACACGTAGGTTTTGAACAAAAAACGAGAATTATTCCGCTTTGCGTTTTCTCCCGCATACAAATGTGTTCCGCATACCGTGTGTGTCGGAGATACGGCATTGATGCCGTGATAAGCGCCGCGTTCTATGTTTACGTGCACCACCGCCGGAGACTTCATGATCGACTGTATAGCGGACGATTTCTCGTAGTGTAAAATTCCGGCGCCGGTTATATTGATGAATCGCAGAACCGATTCGACGCGCCTGACCGTCTCGTGGGTTACGACGTCGTGGATGCGATGCTCGTACAGATGATGCTCGAACTCGCTGTTCGCGATGCGTATCCCGCCCCAATAATCGTACGCGTCGTCCAGGTTTCGCTTGCCGCAATGCAGGAAGACGAACTGCCCGTCCCACGGGCACTCGTGACGATGACCGAACAACTGACCGTTCAATCTGATCTGGCAGTCTTCGAGACTCTGTTCTTTCCCGGAACACTGTAAAACGTTTAAAAGGTTTATATAGAGAATTCGTTGATTTTCCGAAGCGACTTAAAACCGAGGCGAAATTAATCGCACCTGCAGTGGTTCGGGCCAGGACCAGACGCGCGTTAACGATCCAGGATGATGCTCGTATCTACGATCGTACGACACGTAGACGTTGAGAGTGTCGTAGCCAAGTTGTCGGCACGCCACTTGAGCGTTGCGCTCGGTGAAGCGATCGTCGCACAAGGGAATCCACTGAAGAGTCGTCCTGTTGAAGTACTCCAGGAATCCTGTTACAAGAAAGAAAAAACGTAGCTGAATATAAAAGTAATATACAAAATTAATAAAGAAAATTATTATTGTTATAAGTAATATATAAAAGCAATATGATAATACGTAATATAAAAAATTATACAAAAAAGCTGAGATATAAAAATAAAAAATGTACTAATAAACAACGGGTTTCTTTTGGAATGATTTTTTTATCTTTCAGTCTACCTTCGTTGTACAATGCGGAGCAATGTCCATTCTTGCATAGACGGATCGTCTCATCCGGCATTGCCATGAGATTGGCGGAAGTCCTCGGTGTCGACTTGAAAAAGAGTTCGCGCGTAGAGTTCGCGCTCGCGTCGACTCGTCTCATCGGTCTCATTATGATCTCGTGACCGGGCACGCCGACGGCTTTCAGCGTTCCCAGAACCAAAATGCCAACGTTGGGAGCGAACTCCATCACGACGTCGGGATAGATGTGTAAGGTAGCTTCCGGCATGACCGTGATGTCGGAACGTATGACGTAGGGCTCGGATCTCGCGTGCAGCGATAGACTGTCCACTATGCGACCGCCCAGATTGTCCAGGTCAATCTCCCGATTTATATGCCACGACGCGGAGATAGACGCGTCGAACGAGTCGCTTATCAAGTACGGCCGATAGTTGGCCACGGCGTGATCGTTCCAATCGTCGAAATCAAAGATTCTCCATCTGCGAAGGAACAACAAGTTCAAGTTTCAGCGTCAAACGCAGTCTGCAGAAAACGTGAATTGTTTATGTAAAATTACCTGATAGAAGTGTCGTTTGCGCTACCCCACCAATTCTCCATTACATCCACCTCGTTGTTGATCTTGGCTGTCCTGATACCCGCCAGTAATTCGTAATCCAACGAGTTCTCGCCGAAGAGATTTCTGTTGACTCGTACTTTCTGTATGCCGTGAAACCCGACGACGTAGCTGGGATCGTCGAACGTTCGGCGTGGTCCCATGCTGACGAGATCGTACACGTTTCGCTTGATCTCATTAAAGTAGAAGCGCGCGTAAACGTCGCCGAGGATCTCGGACTGGCTGTCCGCTCGGAACTCGACCATGTAGGCGCCGCTATTGCCCTCGATACGGTTGTTATCTATTCTCATCCTCTTCTCCATTCCGCGGACGGATATCAGACCGGTCTTGCATCGATTGCTGTCGAAACGATTGTGGGATATATTGAGATGCGCGAAGTGTCCATCCACCACGAAGCCGAACTGTTCGTTATTGCGCCAGGTATTGTTGCCGAAGTATAGAGAGTGCGTAAAGTTCTCGTTATACTGCCAGACGTCCGGTAGCAACACCTCGAATCCACCGCCGCGATTTCTCTCAATCGTGCTGTCCTGCATTATCCAGTGGAAGAGGTTGTTGGAGTGCCTCGCGTCGCGGCTGAACTGATGTATCCCTTTACCGTTATCCGTGATCAAGGTGTTATTCACGTGTATCGAGATCTCAGACAGATTGGATTGGTAGATGTTCCAATAAGGCGAATAAACGTAAATAGCTTCTTCGTGATTGTGCGATATCTCGCATCCGACTAGCTGAATAGTCTCGTTAGCTTTCCGCAGAAAATGCTCTCCGATTTCATTCAGGTATCGATTGTAGTAGAACGCGAGGATACCTTTCTGGTTGCTCTTGATCCTCGTCTTTGTGACAATTAGCGAGGGAATTGGGCCGCTGACTATTTTATTGTGAATATTCTGCAAACGCGTAACCGTAACATTTAATATAAAATCAATGTTATATCTCTGTAAATGTTAATATGCACACTTGAAATGTACCTGTATTGGAGCCAAGAGCGACGTGACAACTATAACTGCTCCACCGAAGGCATTTTCACCGCTGTCGTACTCCAGAATTACCACGAAGGAACTGGATGAGACGGGGAAAACGCTCAGGTCCCGCTTTACGTGCCAAATCGTTTGATTCTTGTCAAAACTTTGCGAGTCGTGCAGTATAATCTGTTCCGTACTTCGATTCTCTATCGGGTTCAGTAATTGGATACCGATGACGTAGCCTGGTGTACACTGTAATTTGGATAAAGTTAGCTTGATCGCGACAAGATGCATCTTGCGAGAAAAAAACAATTTACTTTAATGTCGATGGTGCGACGGACAGGTGTGCCGGTTACTTTAGTCGTTATAATGTACTTGGTCTCTCCGTTAGCGACCTCGATGTTCTCGTTCGTCTCCGGCAAGATTACCGGATTGTACGGCGAGTCGATCGTGCTGTCTGGGGCGCGCAGGAACCATCCCGCGATTTCTCTCTGCTGAACGGCCGAGAGAGCGGGATTGTGCCTTATTCCCGCGACCTTGTTGCTCTCGATTCGCGAGTTGATGATTCGCATGCCCAGTTGCTTGAAGCTGATGCCGCTCCCGCCGTTGTGAGAGAAGTCGCTGTTTGTCACGGTATTTATCGCGTCCGCCGAATATATGTCCGAATACAGAACTCCCAAGCCGTCTTGCAGATTGTTAAGGACCTTGACACCGTCCAACGAATGCCGGGCAAAATCGATTTGCAAAGCTGTTATAGAATACAACAGTTATTCGTAACGTGATACTCAACCCATCGATTATTAACGAAAATCTCGAAATTACCTGGCTTAAACGAATTCGTTTTGTAATCCAGCAAGCCTGCCTTTTCGATTGTCACGTACTGCAGGTCGCTTCTCTGAGCCAGTGGCCCCAATCTGAGACCCGCCCATGCCGCCTCCAAACACCTGACACCAACGTCGTTCGCGTGAGTGCACGAGTTTTCGAAATCCTGCTCCCTTTCCGCCCGACACTTAGTTATATCGTTGTCGTATTCGGTACAGCGCACATTGCTGAGAAGTATATCCTCGTTGATTCCCGCGTTCGGAATATGCGATCGCTCCATAAGCCAATTCTCGAAGTCAAGGATAAAGCCCAATTGATGGCAAACGAGCGCTGCATCCAGAATCGTCCATCCATAGTTACACACAGTGCCCCATTTATTTCCAATTTTTACCTTTCAGAATAAAAGTATCATTAAAAATTATGCAAACTGTAATTATGTAGATTTTTTCTGTTTTGTTTGAACGTTTATTAATAGTTCATCAATTTTTTTAAAACTAGTAAATCTTGTTTTTTTATAAGAAAACTAATAAGTCGGCTTTATAAACGCAAACGCTTAGAAAGAAAATTGAAAAAGAATTGAGTTACCTGCAGTCTCCCTTCGAGATTCGTTTTCCCACCGAGAAGCCTCACTGGCACGGTTTCCGTCTCGTCGACCTGAACCGTATCCTCATCCATGAGGAAGGTGTCGTTATTTGGTAACGCAGCGAGCTCTTCTTTGAGAGTGAATAAGATGTCGCTGGGCTTTTTGCCACGCGCGTCGAATTTGCCGGCAATCATCATTCCCACGGCCGGTGGGAAGCGTAACGTAACGCCCGGTTGTAATATTAGCTTGCCGCCCGGTCTCACATTGATATCACGTTCGACAATGTACTCTCCGGCTTTTAATTCCTCCTGGCCATCCACCTCACCCCCCACTAGATTCGTGCCGGGCGTGACAAACTGCGGCACGAACGTCGGATTCGGAATGATGGTATTCGCGCCGGGATTGCTGCTGTGCAGCAAGTAAGGCAAATACTCGATTTTGGCAAGATTGTATCGGTCTTTCCTAAACAACGAAAATTATAATTATATTTCGTTGTTACTATCGCGACAATTAGAAAAAAATGTTACAAGTAACGAGGCGTACCTATGGAATAATCGATCGAATATCCTCTTTTCTTCCCCAGATCCTAGCCAGTTGTACGTACAATTGATAACTTTACTCTGATCCTCCAGATGAGAGCCGATCTCGTAAAGCGATTCGGGATTGTATAAAATGTTGCGGTAAACTTCGACGTTGCTCGAAGACACGACGATGACGGCGGCTACCCTGGAGCGTGGTATCAGTTTGACATTCAGCATGTCGCCATTGTCAAAGAGCTCCCGGACACGATTCTCTCGCAGAAAGTTCCTCGTGAACAGCAACTTTTGCGCGTCATTGTAAGGCGATAGACCAATGCTGACTACGAAGGGACCTCGGTTGTTGTAAAATTCGTTATGTCGTATCACAACCTCCGCGGGTAAAATGTTAAACTCCTCGTAGAGCGGATTTTTTATCAGAATCGCGCCGATCGCTTGTTCTCTGAAATGATTGTACTCTATAACAGCATCGAGATTGAGCGCCGGGCTCAGTTTGATTCCTAATTTCGCATTCCTTATGAACCAGTTGTGCCCGATTTGTACTCTCATTATTCCATTGTCCTTCCTCCAACTGGATTCCACTTGCAATGCCGTTTCGAGGCTGGTATTGAACCAGTTGCCAGTTACGTTCACGTACGAGTTGCCGGTTGAATTACCGATCTATCGACCGAAAAAGATGCCGAATTTTATTCGTGTATTGTACATAGCAATATTATAATAATCAGCTATATAATTGCAATGTAATGATGTGCAATCGATTAAAATCGATATACGTTCGCGCTTACCAGAACGCCGATGTCCTTGTTGCGAAATATCTGCGAGTACTCGATCACAGTTGATTGATTAAAGTGTACGTATTCAGTGGCGAGGCTATCATTTAACCACACCGCGAAACCGTAACCGCTGTTGGACGATATGCTGCTGCGCGACACGTTGCGATTGCCGCCCGTGACAGTGATGTTAACGCCATCCCCTTGGTTGAACGAGATACGACTATCGGTGATGTTAACATCCATCGCGCCATTCAGCACATGCACGCCCGCCACGTGATCGTTATTCGACACCGAGGTCTCGTGAATATGTAAGGAGGATCTTAGTTTCTCCACGACGATACCACGGCCACTGTTGCCTGTTATTGTACTGCCGGTCACGTTGAGATCATACGTTTTCTCTGTAAAAAAAGAAAAAAAATGGAACGTTAAATATCTTTAGTCATCTCAATAACTTAAGAGGAAGATTCACGTTATGCATTTTTGTTAGACTTACTGTAGCCCGACGACACTCGCAGGAACACGATCGTGTTCGTTCGGGGGTCAGCTGTGAATTTCACATAGACATTTTGCCGCGTTGAAGTCACGCTCTGCGGTAAAGTCCCATTTCTGACTTTGACGCTCGCCAGGAGTCTGTCCGCTCCGCTTAAACCGTCGCGCACCTCTATGACGGCGCTGTCGTTCCTGTCGGTTTTCATTTGCAGAAAATGCACCGTCAGGACGTGGCCTGGCCTCGTGAAGATATGCTGAATAATATTATTGCCACTCGTTAATAAATGGTTCTTGCGTTATCGTTAAAATTTCGTAATATTACTTTCGCCGGTGACAAACATCGTCAACTCACTTGTGGACATCGTTTTACGTTGGGCGCGTATTTATTCTGCTCCATAGATATAGTGACGGGGAAGGTCTGACTGGCCGTTGTGGGGAAGGTGCATAGATCGTACACGTCGTTACGATCCAGCTTTTCGTCCGGTCGCTCATCCGTGTGCACGTACTTTATTCCGTCCGCACCGTTCTCGAACACCGTGCAGTTATTGATATGCGCCATGCCGGACGAGCTATTTACGTAAATCCCGTATCCTAAAATAAAACCATAGTAAATTAAAACATATTATTCGATGTGATAGTTGTAAATAAATTATTGGAGCAGATCGATAGGAATGCATCTTACCTCTGTTATATTGCACGGTACAATTGTTTATTACGACCGGTGCGTCCGACGTGGTGACGTTGATACCCGTGAGAGCAGAATGGAGAACAGAAATCGACTCCATTATCGGTGGCACGCCCTCCACATGAATCGCCGATGTTATATTGTACTCCCTCCCCGTGCCAGCATATCTATTTCAAGGATTGAAATAGTTTTACATTAGGAACAATCGATCAGTGTAATCCTCTTTGAAGAAGAGATTACTACTCACTCGATCACCGTATTTCGCAAAATGGACCGCGACCGACGCACGTAAAGCGTGTTCTGTTGAATGAGCGGTTTATAGTACACCGCGTCCTCGAATCGTATTCCCCGCCAATGCTTGATCGCCTTGGTCGCACCATCGTGGCGAGGCAGGCAAGAAATTCCCAGGTCCGGATGATAATCTGTAAGATGTTGGATCTCCAGATTAGAATCGGACGCCGCCATTGATTCACAATACGTGCAATAAAAAATTTACTTCATTCAATAATTAAAAATAATGTACAAATTATAATTATTTTCATGATTTTTGCAATAAGATTTTTCTTTCGATACTTCGAAAGGCTCATAGAGTTCGCAGAAAGTTTCTCGCAGAGAAATCTGCGAACACTCACCGCAAACACCGGCGCCCAATTCTCTATCCGGCCAACGTTCGCAGGTCGTCAGCGAGGGCTCGGTGCCGCGGCAGCCTGGTTCCTCGTAAAGAAGACGCGGCTTGGAGGGCCATTGTCTATCGATCCACGACCACCACTGCCCGCCCTGATAACCGAGCTGTCGGCACGCCGTCTCCAGATCCGCGCGAGTCCAACTGCAATGAGATTCGCATGAAATATCTGCGCCGGTATCCCCCCATTGTTGTCTGTTGTCGATTACGTTCGTTGACCACGTACTTTCGCGAGTTCGTGCAGACGGAACGCCAGCCACCTCGATGAAAGAGTTGCAGCCTTCCCGCTAGCGGACTCGGTCCGTCAACGAGGCGTATCGTAGGTGATGTTCGAAAAGCCGAGACCTGCGTTTCCACTTCCGCCGCGGTCAGTAGGATCGGAGCGTGGGTTTCACCCTTTCAACAGAATTAACAATCATTAGGAAATGTCAAACACAAAATCTTATTTGTCTTTGTATTTGTCAATTAGAGTCGCGCTAAAAGCGAGACATTCCCGCAAGAAGAATCATTAATCGTAACGAACAAAAAATAAATAAATAAATAAAAGACTGCATACTTTCCATTCCTAATTTATCCGATTATATCGCTATATTAAATGTACTAGGAACAGAAGGAAGGAAATCCTATATAATTCAATAATATACGGAGATTACGGGTTGCTTGATCTCTCGCCGGACTGCTAATTACTTTCGCTCGATTTAGCTTCTACGTTCCCCTGTAGCGTGAGGCGCTCCCGTTAAAAAGGCCGAAAAATTTCAGCCGCGCCGCTTGATCCGTGCCAAGAGCGATCGTGCCGAAGGTCTTGGCACTACGTCTCGAGTCTATAAGAGGATTACCGAGGGTCGTGGGTCAATCGCGCGGGGGCAAGAACCGCCGGTTGACGCGTGACCTGAAACGCATCGCTTAGAGCATTAGAGGCGGTTGCCGCTGCTGAATCACTCGGCCCCGTATACGGTGCACGCGTTGTTCGCATCCCGTTCTTAATTATCCGATTAGCGGCTTTCTGCGAGACCCCTCGACGGCCCGATACCGGCGCGGGCGGAAACGGCACGGGCGAGTGTCCACTTACAGAGATTAGAACAACTGTTCGCTCGGCTTTAAACGTTTCAAAATGTTTTCTCTATTAGCGATAACGCTCAGCAATCTTCGACGGCTTCCCCAGGTGGTGTGAACGACAGGTCATTAGTGGGAAATGCTTGCTCGTTAATGAATTAATCACACACTGGTCCTCTCTTATTTCTCTTATTTCTCTCTGCGAGTATATTAAGCGAATTTCTTGAAAGTTGAAACCACACACACATATGACATTTTAGCTCCCTTTCTCCCATTAACGAGATAATTTATTTCATATTATTTTCGGAAACTCTGATGACTCACCCGTTTCAAGGTTTTTCTTCCATGACTATATTAAGTTGTTTAAATATCGCGTGTCTAATATCTCAGAAAAATTCAACCTTTTAATTGTTTAAAATATTTTCTGAATTGCGAGTTGTATCTGTAGAATGATTGAGTGCGCGTGCCCCCTTTAAAATTGCTACGCACGACGCAACTCGCAATTAAAATAGCAACAAGATAACACCTAATAACACTTATTAGAAGCATTAACGCGTAGGTAGCGAGCGCTATTTCGCCGATACGTCCACACCAATAATAAAAGCAACAATAAAAGCAACGATGCTCGCGTGTCCGTGGCGTTTCCGGTCAACCGGTGTCCTCCGCTCCGCGCGGGAAAGGATCCCTTTTCCTGTCGCTTTGCATTCTTTCGCGATTACATTTACCGGACTGGAGTAAAGCGCGACACGCTCTTTATTTCACAAAATTACTTCTAGCTTTGTTATTATTAAACGAAAGACCACACTGCAAAATAACTGATATTACTATCGCTATCCTTCTCGGTAAGACAATTAAAGACTAAGAAGAAGCAGCGTTCTTTATATGCTATCAAATGGCTTCTTCACCTTTCTAGAAATTGGACAGGTTTTATCAAATAACTGCAACAGATTTCGAGATAGCGGATGATTTAATATAGTGGAACATTTAATACGAAAATTGAAAAACGTTCCGTTTGTATCAATTATTAAACGTCGCTTCGTCACTTGATAACGTCTAATGAATCTCGCGACATTACTGTTGGTTTCTTAACAACAATTACCTCTGAGGTAATTTAGTTTAATCGTAAAAGTTTATTTACCGGAAATTTCACGGATGACTCGACTCGCAGGAAAAAACGGGCGATAAATCGTTGGCAAACATCGACAAGTAGTCCGTAACGTGCACCCAACCAAAGTAGAGACATTCGACAGTTATGACGATTATAATCACACCGGATGAATGAGTTAAAACCGGGCGAGCGAGAGTGTAAGATTACCACGAATACGCGAGGGGATTCATTTTACTCGAGATTCCATCTCGAGTATTCAAAATAACGTGCGAGATTACTATACGCAATAATATACTCTTGCAATAATACACTCTTTTCTAATAGTTTATAATGTAACTCACTTAATTTATGTTATTCGATAGATTATCATAATTAATTAACAATTAAACAAATAATTAACAATTTTAATGAGCGATTATCATATATAATTTACGTAATAAAGGAAATCAAAATTAAAGGAGTCAAGCATATCAAATCTCGTGTTGAAATCGTTCTGTAAAAATGTTACGACAGGAGACATATAATTATGAATCACGTTCTTCTATACACTCCGCGCTATTCGCTCCCAAGTGATTATGAAACTTCGCTGATAACGAAGTTGGTATGACTCCAATCTCATTATCAGTTAACGCTATCAACGGCGCTATCGATTCTCAACGTAAATGACAAAATGACGATATAACCGAGTCTCCGGTGGGCTCTGGATCGGCGTTTTATTGCCGATAATAACACCCTCCCGTGAGATTTCAACTTGAACTTCTTACGCATAATGTCGAAATTTCGCTGGAATCGCAATCCGCGCGGTTTACCGAGAAAGCAATTTGCTTTTAAGTTTCCTTCTCTCTCACGCGCGCATGTAGTAACACGTGCAGTTACACGCCGCGATGACTCATGTCCATTCAACGTTACACGTACACACGCCCATCGATATTCCTCGCAGCTGTAAGAATCCTGTCCGCAATTATCCACGCTCGCGTTGGTATACCCCGCGCATATCTAATAAAAGTCGTGGAGTATCTGTAGCAACTCTCTTTCTTACACTTTCGGATTCTTTCTTGTCGAATATTCAATACTGATATAAATATGCGAAATAAGTAATAACAAATGAAATACAAATGTACATACATGTGCAGAGAATGGACCAGAATTTAGCTTTACGCTCAGTCTTCAAATTTACAATTAGTCTCGACGATTAGGAGCCGCGTAATTTAATAGAACTCCAAGACGTACGCCCGAGAATGACCCGCTGTGCGAAAACGTACGTGTCTCGAGACCCCGTGCACCTCAGCGGAGCACCATTAGCAAACAAAAGTAACGGTTGGAAAATCTACTGCTCGCGCACCGCGACGTGCGACGGTACTGATCTTTACGGCGAACGAGACTATTCGCACGATGTTTATCAGAATTCACCTGGAGCCAAGCATAACAATGTACGATAAGATGCATCAGCGAGTCGTCCAAACAAGACGCGGCTACCTTGGGCGAACTGTTGTTCGATCGTTTCCTTTCTACAACGTTTTCCCAAAGGTATATCTCGAAAATTTACTTAAGTGCAGGCCATTTCGGGAAGAGTGTTATCCCAGTGACGAATGTCCAACATCTCGCTGTCACCCGATAAATAAATATTGTACCACGCTACTTGTGTCACGAGTGGTCACGAGAGACACGGTTTTGACATCAACGACGCGGCTTAAGGAACTTGACGGACGATCGCCTTTGTTCTCGCCTCGAGAACAAAGCCTGACTTTCTCCGGGGCGGCGTGCCCTCCCGCTTTTCAGAGTCTCTATCGCGATTTTTACGGATTATTACCTCGGCAGTTATGATACCGCGGACGGTGATGCCGACCATCGGGCCGAAGCGAATCTCCACGCCGGATTCTATAACGAGTTCGCCGTCCTTCTCGACGAACAAATCCTCCCGCAGCAAGTAAGGGCTCTTCGATCTCGACAGCAGTCTCTGACCTCGGACAATGCGGCCGCCGTGCAGCTCGTGAAGACCGCCGCCGTTGTTCCAATTGTCAGTCACCCCGCTGGCGTTCATTAGCGTCGTCGGTTCCGTGTAGTAGATCGACGTTTGGTCGTACCTGTTGTCCGACCGGGCCCCGACCAGGACGGCCAGGATCGACAGGGAGACGCACAACCGTTGCATTCTTCGGCACATGTTTTCGCCGTCGGACAATTCTATATCTATATGAAACACTGAACTCACTGGAGACAAATTCCACCCACCGTGGTCCTCAATTTATTATTAAATTAATCTGAAACGATAACGACACTCTCGAGACTTAACGTTCAAAAAGAATAGAAGATTAGCGTAATTGACATTTTTGCAGGCCCACCGTTGTTTCCACCGCGATTTCTCGATACGGTCTCACGGCCTTCGCGACAAGCGCGTATACTAGCTGAGCATTACGCAAACGGAGATGCACTCGCGTTGATGAGGCCGTCACTTCGCGAGAATCATCCGCTTATCGCCAATCCACGGACGCGTCATTCGTCGATCCGATCCGCATGTGAGTCAGAACCGTCTTTCCTCTTCGTCCCGCGGAACATCTGATACTTTCACTGGGCAGCGAGCTTCGACAGACAATTGTCCGTATCGAAACACCGTTTATCGCTCCTCGTCGAATGCACTATGACCATCCGGCGGATCGTCTCTGGAGAACAATTGGAGAATTTTAACTACTGAAACGTTTCTCGAAAACAATCGCGACATCAGGACGTGATGAGTTTTGAAGAGAGAGCCTCCGAAAGTACTGAAGTAAAAATTAATGAGCTATTTGTAGCGCTGTCATTTTATTGTAACGGAAAAACGTCCTGAGAATATTACAAAAAGATACTAAATCAAAATTTTCAAATGTAGTCCCAATAATTTTGAAGTCGATTTCTCTTTAGCGAAAATTCGACTCGCTCTCGCTTTCTAATTTCTTCATTTTTAATATTGGATATTTTGTTAAGCCTTCCGAAACTTTGTAACTAAAAATTAAATAAGGAACAAAATCGCTTATCGTTCAGGTTTATCTCTGAAGCTTAATTCGCGGAATCTTTTGTTTTCGATTGCTCATAAAGCAAAGATAAATAAGTCTTTGATCGAAATTCGCATCTTTCATAAAGAGAAGTTCGAAAAATAATAATAAATCTTTCTTTACAAGTTTTCAACTCGAAAGGCACTGCCTGTTGAATTCAAATTCCTCGGAGGAGGCTCTGTAACGATTCTCGATCGCGTCGATCCGGCAACGTCGGCCGCTTGTTTGAATTCTCATCGCATCCTGACCATTCACCACCGTTCACGGTTGCATACGCCGCGGCAAACCGCTCGTCAACATCGCGCCCTTCACGCACGTGTGTGTTGTGTGAATCGAAGCGAGGCGACGCGACGCGGTTGGCCGCGGGGCGAGGGACGCGATGATGACCACCTTCGGGGACACTTACCGATGGCTAACCGAAGACGCGGGGTACGTCGCGCGGTTCGAATTCGAGCGTTAACCCTCCGCTCGTTCACGCGCGAGGGACCGCGGCGGCAGCGGCAGCGGCAGCGTCGGCGGACCGTGCGCGTAACGCAGCCGTTACTCCGCGCTCCGCTTGGCGATTCCTCTCGTTTTCACGTCGCGCTTCAAAATCTCTCGCGAGCGCAACCGTTTTCGCCGCGTTATGCCGTGACGCACCACCTCGCTCCTCCCGTCTTTCCTCTTTTTTCCTCAATCTCGTCGAGATCACATTGATATTAATATAGCGCTCGGGCTTGACGTAGATCAGCGCTAGTCCCCGTAGATCATTGCCGACGACGCCGATCGATCGATCGATCTTTCATTAAAATTGCGAATCCGCTAAAGCCTCTCGTACGCGACGCCGTCGTCGATCGTCGGTCGCGGAGCGAGGTCTCTCCCCCATCTGGAGCACCACCGTCCGAATCGTGGGCGCGGTTTTGTCACTGCGTTTTGTCCGCTCGCGTATATACGCGCACTTTCCGCCGCGGTCACTCCCCTTGCACAACCAGTCGCCGTCCCTCACAGAGGCGCTACGGCTACTACCGCGGTCGCCATGGTGCGCTCGCTCTGGTAGCGCGCTGACGCTACGCTACACCTACTACAGCGGAGCCGTAGTCCAGGTCACGTGACGCACCCGAGCGTGCACGTCACGCAGGTTGTGAAACAGGTGAGTCCCTCCCAGCGCCGATGTACCGGGTGTCCCAGCTCACCGTCCTCGCTGCAGATTCCTCAGTCGACTTTGGACTCCAGCCCGTTTCCTTGGTCCTGACGCACCTACGGTTTTCCAACGATTAGGTTTTCAGCGAATGAGGAACCTTCGACGAACTAAGCTTCAAGAAAAACAGCAGGCGAGAGGAGCGTGACTCCTTGGTGGGCAATCTAACGCTCCTGCTCCGACAGAATTTTAATTTGAAGCTCAGTTACGGAATATATGGTATATTAAAGGTTGTAAAGATGCACTGAATTCTTCTCACCGTTTTTTACCGAAGAAATATGATCTCCGAGCTCGTTGCTCGAGGAAACTGTGGTCGAAAGGATATCCGGCGATCCTGGAGCACCCTGTATACGTCACGTCGCGTCGCCGTTCGCCTCTGTGTCTGCATACCTGCAGGGGCTGCTGACAAATGTGGAATGTCTCTTAAAACCGTGCGTGAGAAGTCTCTTATCATTGAATTATCTTAATCAACACCGGGGAACCTGATATTTCGGTTATATTTGGTGTGACAACTCTGAAAATTCAACAATAAGAAACCAGACTTAATGACCGAGATTTTACGATCCGAATTTTATCTCTGGCTTGTATCTCGCTTTCGTAAACGAGTCGTCGATTAATGTAATCCAAGAGAAATTACCTTGTCGCCTCTCTGTCGTTGGATTTGCTGATGAAGGGAGAACCTAGGGGAGAAGAGATACTTAACGAGAGACACTCGACAAAAGATTCTTAACAAACTTTACAAAAACTCAACAAGTGACTCTTCTCGACGCCTTTGTCCCTTTTCTTTGTGTACCGAAACGGATTTTGCTTCGGACGGTGACTTTCTGTAAACCTCAACACAACGGGATGCCTTAATATCGGGATACCTAAATTCCTTAAAACTCTTTTGGACGAAAAGCGAGACACAGACGTCACTCCAATGCTCCATTATCGAAATATTAACGTGCCTTTCGCAGGAGGTAGATGCACTTGCCTGAAATCGTTGTGCAATGTGCATTTTAAAAACAACAACAGTTCGCGACTCATTCGATGATGAAAAATGAAATTTGCCACAATGCTGGCTCTGACGGTAACGTTACCTCGCGCAGTCAGATACGGCATCTTCCGGAAACGCCATGCACCGACAATCGGAAACACGCGGGAGCGAATCGAAAGAGCCGAAAGAGCAAGGCGGTTTTGTTATCGACGAAGTAATAAATTTATTTTTTGTAGCAGGATTTGTCATTTTTTCTCCCTTTCTCTTTAATTGTTTAATTTCCAATCACATATCTATCGCATTTTAAATGCAAGAAATTACACAGCTACATACGAAGAAATAAAGCAAGAAATAAATTTATTGTTGCTTGAGAAAGTGCAAAAATGTTTGCACTTAAAACGAGATAGATATACAATTTAAGAAAGAGAGACAGAGAGGAAGCGAAGATTGAGTGCAAAAAGTGCAACCAACGAACAGACGTTTATTGTCATTTCGACGCTGAATGAACTTCAGAGCACTTCAGAAGCGGTTCGATCTTGCATGTGACCTGTAACCTGCTATAACCTCAAAGTTTTCCGAAAGTCGCTCATTGTAAGAAGCTTGCAGATATGACCGACAGCAAAAACGACAAAGCGAAAGTCGATCTCGGACTTCTCGAGGAAGACGACGAGTTCGAGGAGTTTCCCGCGGAAGGTATGTGTTTCTTAACCCAGTGACGTTTGCGCGACGTAACCTCAAAATCGCCGATTCATCAGCGATCGAGAACCCCAAAATTGGATTTCGGACTTTAAATTGATTCTATTGACCAGATTGGACCGCGAAAGACGAGGATGGCGACGATATCAGCGTTTGGGAGGACAACTGGGACGACGACGACGTCGAGGACGACTTCAATCAACAGTTGAGGTATTTGCTTTGCCATAAATCAATTTATTGAACAAAAATTCCATATATACGCGCAGGAGACAACGTAGAATTTTATATATTTTAAAGAAAGAATGTTTTAAGTGCGGTACGTAAAACAGATTATAACCCTTTGAAATCTGGCCGAGACTGCAAAATGTTGTACATAGAACTCACAGTGCTGTAATTAATTTCAGAGCACAGCTAGAGAAACAGAAGGCTGCGAGTGAAACAATCAAGAAAAACTAAGATCGTGTGATGTACGTTTAATCTTATTATTTTATATAAATAAATGTAATTAAATATCTAAGCGCTCGTGTGTATCTATATTCTGTATATGCATTATGTACGCGTAAAACTCCTCGCAATCTTTGGAAGGTGGATAGCAGGGCTGTAGTTTTGTATACACTATATAACATGCACCGTACGTTTTGTGGGAACACACACGCAATTCCTTTGTACAAAACTTAGTTATTAAATATAAATGCTATAGTAAGTCCAGAAATGCGTATAGTGCCTTCCCCCGAGAGTGACTCGTTTTCAAAGCCAAGTCAATCGAAAGGAGCCATTATTTTCTAATGGAAAAAATACTTGGCATATCTTATTGTAAATATATAATCAGGTACAGTCTTTGTTTTAAAAAATCCGCCGGGTTTTTCCACGAGAACGTAAACGATCAACATATATGTTCTATCGTATGGCACATATCAATTTTTCCTTTATACAGAAGTATTTTGATGATAAGTATCTAAATGACTCCCCCAGACACACACAACGTCGTCAAGAGAATAAGATAGTGTGCGAGGTCTTGCTAAATCATCGAGCGATCTTCTAAGAAATCGATCTAAAGAACTGAATAAAAAATAGAGAAGTTAATTCGGGTCATGATTCGTTTTACAGGAAATCAACAGTTCCGATACTAGTGCGTCCAACATTTGCATGTTTAAATCTAAGTTAATCTTTTTGATTTCGCATGAACTCAACAGATAGTTCAGAGCCTTGTGTACGTCGTCCTCGCCGAATATCAATTTTACATCGTACGATATCTTCTCCTCCAATATACGTAGCAACTTGTCTCTCAACTGCGTGCCATTCTGATTCGCGACATCACGTGACGCATCCCAAATTAACGAAGAACCGCTCAGAGAGTCGAATAACCGAAGAATTATTTTCTGTAAATAATTTCAAAGTTAACTAAATAGTTTGTGAAAAAGAATTAGAATATTCCTTGAAACGTAACTCTCACCTGCAGGATTGGCTCTGAAATGTTTCCAATTAGCAACTTAGTCCATCTAACGACAGCTTCTTGCTGTAACGTGTTGTTACTAGCGATGCCTGCTAAAAGCTCACAAATCAGGTCTATCGTCGTACACGTCAGCGTTAAATTGGAATCTAACTCGTCCACTTCGTCTGGAAAACATAATATTCATTCTTTCATTGTTACAAGATATATAAATTTTATACTTTATGCAACAAAAAGCAGTATTATAGTTACCATCGTACGAAGTATTAATGGTCTCCCACCAGCAATCCAGTAACTCCGAATCGCCACTTGCTTCCATCGAGTCAACTGCTTCGTAAGCTGTGTCTACTGTACAATACTCTGTCCTTTCTGCGATCAATTGCTGGAGTTCAGAAGCTAGACTTTTCTAGAAACATATTTCAAAATATAAATTTTATATATGTTATACAAAAAATTATGATGTTTGGAAGAGATAAATCGAACTAACAAAAGTAAATTGCAACTTCAAACTTTAGGGGTCAAATTTTTCATATTAGGAAAATGTAACGTGCAAAAGGTAAAACAACTGAAAAGTGTAAAATTTGGATTAGATTTAATACACGTTACCGCTCGTCGAATATATTCTAATAATTTTGATTTTTCGAGGATATTCAGAGACATGTATTAAAATTCTCAGTTATACTTCTTTTCTAAAAATGTATGTGTTACGATATACAGGTTCCATTACCGACTTTATATCCTCGACAAATCTCCAGGGTATGTCAGACAAGGGCATTAGAGTAGGTAGAGGGGTAGCCTCTTCTTCTTGGTCCAGTTCGAAGCCTGGTACAACGGTTTTCAACGTATTGAAGACACCGGTCACGGTTTTGGCCAGAAATCGATCTAAACGAGGCGCTATCGCGTCGGCTTTCTTGCCCGCACTGCTACTAGGTCGAAGAAAGTGACGCAGCTGCGGCGGACATTCATTCGCCAATCGCGTACACAACGTCTTCAGATACGTCTCCAGTTCGATCCGGCCACCCTCGGGTAACACCAATTCCGACATAACGCTCGCTAACGATGGCATCTAGAATTTTGCAAGCGTAATTACTAAACGTGAATCACTTGTTTATTTTTGTACGAATTTGTTCAATGTTTTGCAAGCCTTACTTCTTCCAAACTGAGGTGCAACTGAACAAAATCGGCATATTGTCTTTTGACCGTAGCGGTGGTTGTTTCGAATAGATCCATTCCACGTTGCTCGACATCGTCAAATTGTATGCAGTAGTACAGTTGCTGCGAGCCGTCCGTCGCGGTGTGAAACTCAGTCCAGGGAATCGATAAATTTGTAAATTGGCTGCCTTCATATATTACGTAGGATTTTTCTTCAGCATGTCTGAAATTTACAGGGCCATGTAATGATAAAGACACTTGCGAGGCTAAACGTCGTCTTTACTAACAGTGGTGTGGTCGCCGTAGATTTCTGTTGCAACAGATTTCTGAGCCTAGCGATAGTCGTCGCGAAATCCGTTGGCTCTTCATACACCGGTGATATCTTGTCTTCTTCCAATTCCAGATCCGCGTCCGTTATACTGTCTCCCCACAGGCCTCTGTGCTCCGTGGAGAGACCCTCCAGGCACAGAGTCGGCCTTTCTGGAGCTGCCGTTAAAGCTGCACTCTCGTCTTCACTCGTAGTAGCTGCAGCAGTTGGACTAGACTTGGATACAGATTTTGGCAATTGCTGCGGGATCACAGCCGCTGTCGCAGACGTGATACCGTCGCTTAGAGCAACAGTTATAATACCCTGAAAGAACGATTAATCAATATATTGTCGTTATCGCGTAATTATCGCGTGTGACATTGTCACTATTGGAATTTACATTGATATTCTGTTTAACTGGAGTAGCAACTTCGTTTGGTGGTGCTTCCAATAATCTTAACAAGTTCTCGAGCAACCAGTCTGGGCAGCTTATTGTGTCTATCGTTATTAAGAGTCTCTTTGATAAAATAGATAACAAAAGTTTGCACGGTAACGAGCTAGTTAATTCCCACTGTAAAAACTCTTGTGCAAGAACAGTAACTAAACGATGTAACATGTGCTCCAATGTTGACGCACTGCGAGAACCAGGGTGTAAATATTTGTACGCCTCCTCCACGCTAGCTGTAGCACCTTTCTCGACTCTGCGTAACGCTCTGCGGAACAGATACAAATAAGAAAGGTTTTTGCCGGGATTACAAAAATATTTCTCGATAGATATATATCCATACCTGCGATATTCCTTTAAGTGTAACAGCAACACATTTGCCAACTTATTAATAAGCTTTATCTTATCTATCTTACTGGCTTTCCAGACAAGTCTGGTCAAGAACTTGTTCAACAAGTCCTGCGCCTCATCGGGGAATGACTTTTCGTTACTTATATTCTTATACCAAATTTCTATACACTTTGCATTGATCTCTCGCGTCATTTCCGCGACGTTTAGCTTTTTTCTTCTCGTCAAGGGGATCTCGTTCTTACAGTTGTCGGACGACATCGCGCCATCATTGCGCTTAACACTACCTTTTTGTGCAGAATTCGAGCTTTTTTGGTTTTCATCGTCACTTTTGCGAGTGATCTCTGTATTTCCGTCCTCGTCTACGGAAGAATCCTGACCTAGTTGGCCTACCAGTCTTTCGCGTATCCATTTGTTCATAAATCCTAGAGGGATCGGGCTGTTGGCTTTCAGCGTGAGACGTAGCAAGCAGCAACTCAGCCATACGGATATAATCGTGACTAATACGGCCCAAGAGATGGAAACGTAGATCGGCAGAGACGTGAGACCTGTCCACCCTTGCACAACCAAGGACAATATTGCAGCTGCCACACTAAAAACTAGCAGTATTTGGTTCAACCAACTCATTGGTATAACTTTCTCCATCTTGCATGCTACCGTGGTGCTTTTAATTAGCGACACAACTTAAGCGTTACATTTTGTGCTACAGTAACCGGAACCTGCCGAGAAGAGAGATACGTTTAATTATTTTTCTGCTCGTTATCTACCACATATTCAGCGAAGCCAGACTACAAAATTAGGAGACAAGATACACGCTGGTTCTGAGAACCAGTAAAATTACTTTATTAAGGGCCGGTTGTTCCAACCTATTGGTAAGCTGCCTGATAGTTAAATCACATGTTTATCTTCGTCCAATGTAAAGGATAAACAAAGACATACATATGATTTAACTATTAGGTAGTTTACCAACAGGCTGGAACAACCAGCCCTAAGTTGATAAAATTACTTACTCCTTTTGTATTATTTAAAAAAATCACTTGAATTAGTTATCAACACTTGTGGGGGAAACGACGATTTGATAATCGGCAAGCGTGTATCTTGGATATTTTTATTAAAAATGCCAGTGTAAAATGCGGGAACAAATTCGCGCAGCAGCATTAAACGCGTCTTATTCGAATTTATTAGTAATCCTGAGAGAACGTACCACGTATGCATTTCTGCTTTAAGCACAGCTGTTTACTTTATCGCCATTTCCTCGTATAGGCGATTATCCTCGCCATCAACGCGATTTAGGGTACGTCGCCAGAGAGTCCGACGCGCCTGCACCTCGTCATCTGTTACGATAAATCCATATCACGCGGCGACCCCGTTTACGTCGATTTGCTCGCGTAGCCGATCTCCTTCAACATCACCCGCTTTGTTACGTACGACGCGGCCACGGAATACGCATCTCCGTGAGAACTCCGGACTTCGGCCCGTTATTCGTTTCCCGGAGCCACCGATGGGATACTATTACCCGCGGCTGATATTTCAGGTAGATACTGTGCGCTATTGGCTGTCTAAAATTAAAAAATATTAGCACGAAATCTGAATTCACAACACTCGACGAGAATTTTAAATTCTTGATTTATCAACATAATACATTTTCAATTACTGAGTTTATCAACATCAAGAATTTTCAATTCCTGAGTTTAACATAAGGAATTTTTAATATGGGATCCAAAAGATTTTTTGGAAGGAAAGGAAAGAAGAGAAAAATAGAATAAAGTACTTCATTGTTCTGTAAAATACTTCAATTTTATTTTTCTTATTTTATTTATATCAAAAGTAACATTATAATTAAAGTTAAGCATAATTATTGTAAACGAGATAAATTAACTATTGCAAGTTGTGGTTTCAAATTTTACAAAATTTTGATAAAAATACGCTCATTTTGATATGCTTCTGTTCTTTGCGTTAAAAGATTGATGCAAAAAAATTTTGAGCGAGCGTATTTCGATCAGAATCAGCAGAGACCAGCTTAAACTAAATATTTACATACAAAAAAAAACTCCATATCGTCTTTTCATCTTTCCTTTTCCATATTTTTATACAAAAAAACCTTACGAATTTTAATACAAAAATGGATCGGTAGGAGACGTTAAATATTGCTCGTCCATTTGACGGAACTCGAAAGCGCACTGATTTCTCTCGGGCAAGAGATCGATCTCGTTGTAAAATACAGATCGCAGGTGCATGACGCTCTTGACTTTGGCAATGGCGTTGACCTTGGTGAAGAGCGCCTGTGCCTTCGACAGGGTCTTTATCCCGCTCAGGATCACCTCTTTCCGGGCCTCGAAAGGACTCTCGGGCGCTGAGGCTATCAGACACTTGCCGTACAGCATGAACGCCTTGCCTTGATCGTAACAACCACCGTGACCCAAGACCGTGGGAATAGCGTCCTCCACCAGGTTCAGGGCCAACACAGGCAGACCCATTAACAACTGGAAAAATTGAAGATGTATTTCAATCGAATTATATAAACCTCTAATAAAAAGAAAACTCACTTGTATGTTGGCGAGGTGCATTTTGACGAGCGCCTTGTAGTACGACAAGTGATTCTGCGCAGCCAATTCCAAGGCCGAACAGAGGCGCATTATGCAATTAGTGACGACCGCGGTTCCGTTGTCCGGCGAGGACGAGGCGCATGTTATCTGACTAGAAAGAAGTGCGGCGCGTATCACGTACGGCGCCGTCACGTCCGGATACTCCTCGATGGCGCTGATGTGCTCCGATGCTTTCGGGAAATCTCCCTTTGCCAGGCAAACCTCCGCCAATCTGGAAATTTCATTAAATTGTACGAGAGTTTCCAGTTTACTTTTCGGCTCGTTTGTAAAATAAATTCTTCGTACTTGAGTTTGGATTCCAACTGATCTAAGCTGAAGATATTTCTGGCTACAGCTTCCGCCTCGCTCCACCTCTCTTGTCGCAGCAGTTGCGTGAACATGTGCAATTGTTCGCTCAACATCCAGATCTACGATGCAATAAACTGAATCACGGATGGAAAAAAAGGAAATCCTTCCAAACACTTAAAAATTCAGTCTTTTCAAAAAGGCCGTCTTTACGGATTTTTCATAACATCTATTTCATATGTAAGAGAACGCACCTTGTTGCAAGGACTGTTGGGGAATCTTTCCTTGGCGTGCGCCAGCACAACGTCGGCAAGGGTATATTCGCCAAACTCGATCAACATATTGGCGACGGTGACGATTGCCTGGCACGTGGACGGTCCGTTGAACATGTGCTGCTTCTTATCACCCGTATTGTGGAGAAGTAGCAGCTGGGCGCATAGAGAGGCCATCTCCGTTTTTCCGTAGTATGCCCATAACGCCGATTTCTCCGCGAAAGTGACAGACATCAAGTCGGACATCGAATGCTGACAATTTAGCATGTCTGACTTCATTAATATCTGCAACAGAAATATAATTGCAATATAATTTTCTGTATAAATTTGTATATATCAGATTAATTATTCTTTATTACGCACGTCGAACACTTGAGGAGGATTCTTGGCTTCTAAGGCATAACTGTGCGCGTGCGAAATAAGGCTTAAGCCTGTCGTATGTGTAATTCCGAGCAGACTCGCTTTGCCGACTGAGCGTTCTATCAGAGGTCCTCTAAATAAAAATAAATAAACGCATATATACAATGAAATTAAATAAAGGAACCGTAACGTTAACATCTTCATTAATGTCATTTCTGTATTGGCTTACTTATTTTCTTTGCTGAGCAAGTAGGACATCCAAGAATGTGCGAGCTGCAAGCATACATTGTCTCCAGCTTCCTGAGCCAATTTAATAGCTTCCTTCAAAGCGTACTGTGCTACTTCCCTTTCGAAGAAAGCCGAAAGAATTATTTAATTTAATTAAAACAAATGTAACGCTATACAATAAATTACAAACTAAATTTTGTTCGTTAACTAGATTGATAGACAAAGAAAGTTAGACTTAAGGAGAAATAAATAGATAAAATTGGTTACTTGTGATTAAACTGTGTGTGTAAAACGGCCAGGTTGAGTGCCGCATATCGGAAGGTACGAGATCGATCCTCGGGGGTGGATCGATTCTCCAGAGGTGCCAGTCTATCAAAACAATGATAGAGACTGTCTACCGCCCCGCAGAAGTCGTTCACGCGGATGCAATTCAGGTAACTCAGGTAATGCTAGAGCAAAGACAGCTTCGTTCAGCTATTGCGCTAATTCGTATTCGCAAGAAAAACGTTTATCTCACATTTGTATTGATTCTACATTGCGCCCGTGCTTACCGCATCCGCGTTGTAAGGATTAGACTTTAAGAGGTCATGCACAAGAGCCTGCAACTCCTCCGGCGACAGTGCTTTGTGGTCGTCGGTTTGTAAGGCATGCGCCTGCTGCGCCACGAGTAACTCCGCCTGCCTTCCACCCCAAATCGTTTTCGCCTTACTGTAAGCGTCGACATTAATTGGCAAAATATTCTCTACAATATATAATTTTTACATAATAATATTATATTTTACGAAAACCTACTTATCCGGACCAATATCTTCCGGTTTAGACATTGCAGAGATGTCGGTGTTTTCCATATTGACTTTCTTCACGACATATTTCTCCATATCGTTGTAGAGAGCGACCACTTGATCGAACGCCAATTTCTCAAAGAAGATAAGCATTCTACGAACGTACAACCCGAGAACAGAGTTTCTGCTTAACACCGGTGAAGCTAGCGCATGCTCCTTGGATTCCATTAATCGGCGAAGATTATCAAACAGATCTAACAGTTCATCGATCCCCTTCTCGTGTATGGCATCCAGATTTATTTCCAATTGATCCGCAAACCGATGCAGATCATATGGCTCGTACAGCATATTCAGCAGGGCGGCCAGCTCCATGTCCGCCGACTGAAATAATTATCGTAAATATCTGTCAATAAAGTATTCCTCTTTTCTTGGCATTACAAGATAATTACCTGAATTAATTTTAACGACGCTAAACAGAAGTTACGTCTGTCCTTGATCACTATAAAACATCAAAGATTAGACTTTTTCGAAGGAACACAAATGGATTAATGTAACAAGTACCAGCTGATAAGTAAGTTGTAAGTATCATAAAGTATCACATTGATACTTTATCATATCAATATGATATGCATATTATATTAATTATATATTTTATAATACTTGATATATTTCATGTATTGTGATACGAATATGTGATAAAGTGATACTTTGTAATATGATAAAGTAGTTTGTTCATGTTATAACACATGAAATATGTAAAATATAAAATATATGTTATAAAAATACATAAAAATGTGAAGTCTACCTTTTGTGGTATCATTACAATATTCCTTAATCAGAATGAGGGTGGCCACTTTATAAGGGGTTACCGTCGTTACCGTCTTCCTCACGTTACCGTCGACGGTCACGAACTCCTTAGACATTCTGTTAAATATGTCGTTCACCGTGTACAACCGACTGTCATTCATCGACATTCTTCGCAGGATTTACAAATTTCTCGCACGTGCGTATGTGCCACATCCAGCTGACCGTTTGTTTACGTTTTGCCAGTCCAGCGAGGTTTCAAAAGATCTCCGCCAGATGATGCGCGGTCTCCGCTCTCCGCTCTGTGGATTGTTGTTGTTGATAACACGATGACACGGACTTTCAGCAGGAAAAAGGTAACAGGTTGCCTGGTCGCGTGCATAAACTCTGAAATCAAGCGATTTTAATGCAGCAGGTCGAGGGTCGAGCTCGTCGATAGATGCTGCAACTCGTATCTCGCACTCTGAGATCGCGGAGCGTCAAGTGGATCGAGCAGCCGGTAGATAACAAATCGTTCATCCCGCTCGCGAGAAGGGGCTACGGCAGGATGCCGAGGTATTTAAATCAATCGGAAGCAATCGACATCGACAAGGACCTGTTCGACAAGTACAAGTTCAGCGTCGACCAACTGATGGAGCTAGCCGGGCAGAGCTGTGCTGTCGCGATCGCGAAATCCTACCCACTGTCGGGGGGCCCCGGCGCCCCGAGCAGCAGGGTGCTGGTGTGCTGCGGGCCCGGCAACAACGGCGGCGACGGCCTGGTCTGCGCCAGGCACCTGAAGCACTTCGGATACTCGCCGGAGATTTACTATCCGAAACGGACGAATAACGAGCTCTACGAGAGGCTGCTGCATCAGTGCGTCGAGAACGGTATCCCGATATTGGAGAACCAGCAAATAGAGAGGGCAACCGATTCCGAGGCTCTCGAGGAATACGCGATCGTCGTGGACGCCCTTATGGGATTCAGTTTCAGGCCGCCGGTGAGAGAGCCGTTCGTCCGTATCGTCGACCTGCTGAAGAGCACGAGCGTTCCCATTTGCAGCGTGGACATCCCGTCGGGCTGGAACGTCGAGGAGGGGCCGCCCGCGGACGGCGGCATAAAGCCGCAGATGTTGATATCTCTCACGGCCCCGAAGATGTGCGCGTCGAAGTTCGATGGGAGATTTCACTATCTGGGCGGTAGGTTTGTCCCTGAGAAGCTGGAGTCGCAGTACAATCTTAATTTACCGAAATACCCCGGCACGGACCTCGTCGTTCAGCTGCGCTAACGAAGGCTTGGTGAAAGCATAAAAAAAGAGTGCATTATAACATTTGACGGATCTTATTAGATACCTGAGAAACATCAAGAGACTTGCAATTACCAATCGCAATTCATTTCCCGTTTCAAGTTTTCAAGTGTGAATGTAATTATCGTACAATTTTATACGTCATTATTATGGATAAGTATGAGCGCTAGTATGTATACCTGTGAATTTGTATTTAATTGTTTCTAAATAAAACCCAATGTTTCCCTAATGGAAAAATCATCTTAGAATTTTTGTAAGAAATTTTTAAGACTCAGAAATTTTACACTTTTTATACAAATTAATTAATAATTAATAATGATGAAATAATTCAAATTTTTTTCGCCAACATTTTTGTAGAAATTTGAATAAATGCTACAAAATCACGCAATTTATTAGCAATTTTTGTGCATGCAGATGCTGAATTATTCCGAAAATTCTCATCTATTTCTAAATTTTTTCAAAATCTTTCATAAATCTGAAATATGTGAAATTCTTGGAAAATTTCAGAGAAAATGTGAGAAATTTTTTTACCAGGATTCCTACCGTTAACCCTTCTAAAGCAATTGTATTTATTTATAATGAGTTTTATTAAAAGTATCGTTAATTCAGTAGGACGACGAAGTATAGCGATCGTGTCAGTGATTTTAGGTTAGAAAATCTAACCTCAACACTTTGAGGTTAGAAATCTGTCTTACCGACCGTAGCGGGTGATGAGTGTGGTGATCACTGGTGACATCACGCTCGGAGCTTGCTTCACTACGGCAAAAAACATGTCGGAGGGAGTATAAACGGCCTGCATCGCCGAATTCTGTCTTCTGTGCGCAAGGAAACGTTGTACATTTAACATATTTATCAGATATATGCCTTAACGCGTGACCGCGCATAATAGAGCGGCATCCTTTTCTGAAAAGCGGGCCACGAAGAAAAAGTGCAAGGTACAAATTCGCGATCTGCAGCACGCCAGCACGGTTGACACCAGTTTTGTCGCCCAATACAGAAAACAGGCCCAAATTTTTACATTGCAAATTGCGATCGCGCCGCCTTTCAAAACCGCTAAAAAATGGTATGTACGGTGTAATTCGCTGAATTTCGCGCGATCGGACGATTGCTCATGGAACGCGTTACATTTTTTTCCAGGCACAGGAAGTCGAGGAAACTATGAAACGGATTCAGTCTCACAAGGGAGTAGTTGGAACAATAGTGGTAAACGCGGAAGGTATTACACGAGAATCGTACACGAGCGGGTCGTATTGGAGATCGTGAAGGACATTTCATCGAGTTTTACGTTTTCGGTTTCAGGCATTCCGATAAAATCGACGTTAGACAACACAACGACGGTTCAGTACGCGGGTTTGATAAGTCAATTGTCGGACAAGGCTCGCTCCGTCGTGCGCGACCTGGATCCGACCAATGATTTAACATTCCTGCGCATTCGTAGCAAAAAGCATGAGATTATGGTCGCGCCCGACAAGGAATTTATATTAATAGTAGTGCAAAATCCGGTTGACTGATGTCTGAAGGATACGGAAGTGTGTATTGCAAAATCGAGGTTCATTCCTTTTATTATGGTTATTAATTTATTCCACTCGTGCTGCGTTTGACTTTAATATTTACTCAATTAAAAAAAGTGAAAGAGCAAAGCTTTGAATATTATATAATGCAATATTTAGTTAGATAATTTATAGCAAGCTACGAGCTTTAAAAGTTTTCACTGTGTTTTCTCATGGTACTTTTACAAATCAATTTAGTAATAGATTCTGAATAAACACTAATTATTCCTGTATCTTTGTATTATTCAACACAACTGTATATGTGCATATATTTTTGTTTTATATATATTTATTTTATTATATTCTACAGTACAGTGCGTATTGTAGAATACTCATTGTATCATAGTATTCTTTTATTTCATGATTTAATTTTATGACTGAAATCATGTTTTTGTTATGTACATGAAAATATATTTTAAAATCAATATATATGTAATTATTTGAGAAGACGAAGGAATACAAAATAATATGATGCATTTTTGACAGATTTAAAAGATGAACAGAATAAAAGGGAAAAGGAGCAGAAATAAATTGAAAATCAATTTGATCTAATTTAGATCAATGACAAGATATACCTTTTTTAAATTGTTTTACCATATAATTAATAAATATTAGTAAATAATGTATTAGAAAGTCACATCGTATTTTATTTTATTGTATTTATTTTAACACATTTAAAAATGTGTACAAAATTTTTTAAAATTGCAAAATGGACATGGACATCAGGATGACAAAAATTTATTGTGAAAAGTGCGAGGAAAGATATAAATTCCAACACTTATAAATATGAACGTATGATATGTTATAAAAGAGACTATTTTTCTTGTTATTTCAAAGTTACGCATAAGCATAATGAAATCTTTATCAATACAGTTTCCATATTTAAAAAAAAATTTTATCTTTTTTGAATATATTGAAATAATTACAAAAATATTTATTTATTTTAAGTATGCAGAAAATTTATTTTTTCATTGTAAAAGTACGTACAGTCTTTAATATACATTAATATCACATAACTTATATCTAATCTCTCTCATCTTATATACATTGAAAATTGTATATAATATTTTAGCAGTTTATATATACTCATACATATCCCTGAGAGATATTATTAAGAGTAAAAAACGATTTTTATCAAAGTTTCAATATAAAAAGTAATATCTAGTTGGCTTCTATTAATCACGACAGTCATAGGTATATGTCTACAATTCTGCGCAGTCTATGAGATATTTTGAAACTATGTTACATATGTAATCAAAATATGGTCTTGCTTATATTATGAATGACTAACAGTCTGGGGAAAAACCTTGTAGAATTATAGAAAACCATATTCATATGTACAACATATGAATTACTTCATTTTGCTAAATTTTTATAAATTGCAGTACGCAGAAAGAGAGTTGAATAGATATATATGTCGTATACAAAGTCTTTAGTAAGAAAATTTGAGCTATATAGATATATATACTAAAAAAATTTTAATATTGAGATTCTCTTCGACTTCTTTCAAGATAATGTATCAAAAAATGCCTTATAAACTGTAATATAGGGAGGATCGAGTATTTTAATCTTTAAATAAGAAATAGATATCCACAATCACATGACTTGATTGACTTGAATTGAATTTGAAGCTTGTTGCTTTTTTGAGGGGTGGAATGTGGTGTAATACACTATCATTGCCGTAATTCCTATAAAAAAGGAAACGATACAAATACTAAAGAATACATTAAAGTACCAAGCCTCTTGAACTTCAGGTGGAGACGTATATCGCCACAACAGATTTGCGGTAACATTTTCCGCAAAGCAGAGCACGTAGAAACATAGATGTTTCCAAAATGTGTTGCTATCTACGGCATTTAGATATATGAAAATGTGAACTATTCCAATAACGGTGGCAAACAATATAGAATAAACGTATTCTTTAAACGTTGGCAGCATGTGCGGTGGGTGACTGTAAATCCGACAGAACTCTAATATCCCACGGGAGTCGATCAAAATCCATATTGTCATGGATATCCAATGTATTAGGCAACAGATTGCGGTATAGAGAGGCCAGATGCTTGCAACAACACCGAGAGATAAGATTCTTGCCACTGTAATCAGTGAGATAATCAATTTTTTTTTTCCAAAATACTCATTGTCATTTTATCTGTTAATTGTTGAATATATACCTGTGATGCAAAAGTGCCACAGAAATTGTAACACAGTTCCCATAAGGTCAATATGCGACTTATTTTGTTGAGCTAATCGAATGCTACGATGGTAGCTGGCCATTGCCCAACCCATACTTGCAAATGAGCTGACAATACTACCTACTTGATGTGCAACTGAAAAGCAATATAAAAATAAATGCATTGTGTAACAGTACCCATCACAAAACGTTTATACAGATTGTTTAATGTAAAAGCAAAAATTCTGAGATTGTCGAATTGTAAAAGACTATAATTTACAACAAACTGGAAGCAATAACTGGACCTTTAGTAATTCTTTTCTATCAAATATTGCCAATATAAATCTCTTGTGGCTATACAAGATATTAAGACTAGAAGCGAAATATACTCCGAATAATATAGGTACATTCAAGATTAATCTCATTATGGTAATGCGTCAGCATCAGAGTTAGCTGGAGGACTTGCTGCGGCGCGGCTTCCAGGAAACACTCAAATACTCGTAGCAAGGCGACATCTTCATCCTCCTTGAGCATCCTCCGATAATATCTCCTCTGGCCGACGCGGTCCCCAGATTTCTCGCACTTACGTGCTTTTAGCGCACACTTCAAGGTCTCCCAGTAATGTATAACCGGCGCCAGTTGCAGGAGAACGGCGATCGTGGAATACAGTCCGTTCTTGATCAGCAAACGCGTCGTCTTGTAATCACTCGACGCGTCCACGCCAGAGCTCATCTGTGTACCAAGGAACATATGTCACTCGAAACGTCACGGTTAATTTACAACACGATTAGACGGGGACGAGTGCTAACTCACCTCTTTATCCTGATGCTGCATCCTCATGCTGATGACGACGTTGATCAGGGAGGGAATGAGTATGAGGCACATTGTCCAAGCGAAGTACGTCACCTTGCCGCCCAGGTAGTATCGGATGGCAATGTTGTAATCGAAACACATGTCCACGATGTGCATGGTTATAGAACAGACCAAGCAGAAGACGTCCAGCCTGGTGATGAACGGGGTGTCCGTCGGCAGGTCGACGACGTCGTCGTCGAGGTTGATGCCCGGAAATACGCTGGCGAGATGGCAAGAGCGACGTTTGTAACTTCCCTCGTCCATGGTTCCCCGCCTGTCGTCGACCTCCTCGTCGTTTTCTCCGATGTCTCTAATTCCTTCCTCCGGGGACAAGACGCGGTGACAGTTCGTCCGCTGTCCGCGTTGACCGCATCCCTCCGCAGTCCGCTCCGCGTCGCGAGTCGCGAGAAACAATCCGTTTGTCCGCGTCCGCCAGTTCCCCGCGTTCCGCCATCGACGGATTCGGAGTAATCGGAGTCGATCGACTCTCGACTCTCGAGCCGCGAGCGAGAATCGATTTGCTCGCAATTGCGAGCGCG